>NC_142922.1:14049307-14349307 GCF_054131065.1 Drosophila arizonae | reverse complement strand
AAACGTTTTTCTTCAATTTGCACACCTAAATTGGTATGCAATTAACAGACGATCTTTAATAATGATCTAGAGATGCTCCTTGGAGAGCGTACAGAAGTGGATATAAACTTTTTCTATAGATATTCAGCAATTGACCAATTGGACATTTACGATGCCGCCGTCGAGTGCTCCATTTGGACAATGGACTCACGAGCTAGTGTTGAATTTCACTCGGCTAATTGCTGCCGATGAGACTAACATGGTTATATATTTTATATAGATGTTCATGCTGGCGGCGCCACATAAAACGCACACGCACACACACACACACACGCACACGCACACACACACACACACACACACACACACACACACACACACACACACACAGATTTGAGCTGTCTCGCTCTGGGGGGATTTGAAGGCCTGGGAGTTGGTAGCTAATGACCGACGAAGCTGTAAACTTGCATACAGCCGGCCGCATAATTTGGAGTAATGGACTTGAAGGAGCTCAGTCAATGTGCTGGCGGATGTGCATCAAGCCACGATCGCTTGCCCAGAATTGGGTGAGCCATGGCTCGTATGGAGTGTGGTGTACACTCAGTGGAGTGCCTTTGACCATAAATTCTGTAAATTCAAAGCGCGAAGGAATGTCACTTGCCAATTATTAGAGAATGTCAGCTTGTCGCTGATATCTTTGCCATGTTTGTATTGACGATCTCAGCTGCTGTAGCTGAAAGCTGGAAGCTGTTGCTGCTGCTGCTGCTGCTGCTGTTGATGCTGTTGATGCTGCCGGTAGTGATGCCGCTGCAAATCTTCGCACAGCTCTCTAAAGGCATCAGAGCGCTCCACTTATCGTTGCTTCATATCTAATATAGACAACTAAACAGGTTCCACGCACTGCGGTCGGTCGCTTGGCCACTCGGTTCTCGGTTGGCTGACTGGTCGCAAAGTGCAGTTCAATCACAGCATCAATCCCAGTCCCCCAAGCTGTATTCCCAGTTCAAGTCCGGTGCGTGGCCCTGGACACGAGACTCTCTTTTTAATTGCTGCACTGCGTCAGCTATTCAGCTATTCAGGACGGAAAAAAGCGTTTGACAAATGCAATGCCGACAATTACATGCGTTGCGATATCTGCCGACTTTGGCTAGAACTAGAACTCATTATTGTGTCATCATTATCATCATCATTATCATTATTATTATCGTCTACCTTGAGTTTCGCATTAGTGAATTATTTACAAATATTTTGATATGCCGCATTTTTCACTGCAGAATATTGTGTCTTCTCTGAAAACTGGTTGGCAGCGCTTTTCCTGCTGCCAATAAACTAAACCGTTCAAAGCAGCGAAATGAGGAAATCTTAACTCAAGATACGATTACGTCTACTTATGAATACCTGGTTTCGAATTACAACTGCTTAAACAGTATACTTGTTAGATTTTATTACATAACTCGCTCTCAGAGGCCAAGTGCACAGCTGGACACAGCACGGCTTAATCAGTGGCCCACTCCGTGACACCACTGACCTTGTGCCACTTGAAGGCGACCCAGACAGAAGTGAAAACAAAATCCCTATTCAAATTTGTAAGCTGAACTGGCAGTGGCTCTACCACTGGCACTGGCACTGGCACAGGCACTGCAACTGGGTCTGGTGCCATTCCTTGCCCGGGCAAGCCACATGTCTGACTTGAACTTGAAGTGCGGAACCAGATGTAAGTAAGTAACGGTCCTGCGGCTGCTGCGACTGCGGCTGCCTCGTGAGAAATCAAACTGTAAAGTGTGGCTGGAGCTGATGCTAGAGCTGCGGCTAGAGTCGCGGCTGGGGATGGGGCTGGGCAACGTTGTTGCCTTGGCTTAAACAGGTTGCAGTGGTCGTATACCATTTTAGTTTGTTGTGCTTCCTCTTCGGCACATCTGCGATGCCGGTGGCGGCTTGATGAGCACACAAATACCCGAGCACACTCATATACACATACATATATACAATCACAGTTTCACACTGTTAGAGGCATAGAAACTTAAATAGCAAGACAGATATAGAGAGAGAGAGAGAGAGAGAGAGAGAGAGAGGGAGAGAAACGTTTTGTGCTGTGCTGTATTAGTATTAGCCCAAACCAATTGCACAATTTGTAACAGCTTTTGACGTTCCTATAGTTCACTGGCGTGCGGCCTCTGGCCAAAGTTGCCACAGTCAGTGGCACTTGCAATTGGGCAACGCCTTTTCACAGCTTGACTCAAAGGGACTTGCTGCTGGTATGTGGCTCCGTTTTGATGTGTCACCTCTGGGCATGTGGGTGTATGCTCTTCAAACTGTGGCCGAAGCAACGGAGCAAGTCGTAGCAGAGGTTAAATATATCATGATTGAGCCTAAAAGCCATTACGGAGGCTAAAAGTTTCTGCTGACGAATTCTGGTGCCAGATTTGTTGTTCAATTAGTTAGTATGGCTTTTAACTTGGAGAAATTTGTGTAAATATGTTTTAATTTGGGGTCAAGGTTTGTTTAACAAGCCATATATCTGTTAAATTTGTTATTTTTGCTGTGGCGCTAATGACTGTTAAATAAAGTTTTGGCTAGAAAAATTTAAATGAAATTGGGATTGCCTAAATATGATTGCAAAGGTTAATTACACTATTTAATTAATGTAGACAAACTTTATGCTTAGAATCGACGGATACTAATAATAGTCTTATTTAATATAACATATTAGTTAACATTTAATTTCCATTTTCATTTCAAAGATAAATAAATCGCTTTATGTAATTCCAAGTGTCGCTCTAAGCCAGCCTTAACATTTTGTCACGCGTAGCAAGCATTATTCTTAGCTTCTTTTCCATAGAAACGTGCAACTTTCTCATGAAAATATATTAATTAATGACTCACTCACACACACACACAGAAACTCTCATAGGAAAAAGTGTGGAACTTTAGCAGCCTATCTGAGTGCCTGATTGTGTGTGGTGGGGTAAGTGCACTTTAGCAAATCAACAGCCTTCAGCAATTTATGTGCTATGGCAATGGTATCACACCTATGCATCTTTTTGCTGCCTTCAGTCACATACACCTGTAATTTTCGCTGGCAACAAAACGAGCATTAGTTGCCAAAACAGCCCAGCACAATTTGTTGGAACCTTCAAGTTTAGACAACGACAGCTCAGATCCAGGAAGGAACTGTTGAGGTTGCGTTTGCGGCAGCGGCTGATGCAACTGATTGCAGTTTCTAACTGCAACGTTGCAATAATTTTGTAATTTCTCACTCACTTAATTTAGCACAATTAATCTCAATTTTAGCTGTCAACTGCACCACACCGATGGGGAGCTTTGGCTAAGACAACGGCCTCGTGCGAAGAGCCAGTCCTAAACTGATCACCACGCATGTGTCTGATGGTGCGGCGGTTGCGTCTGTGGCTCAGCTAGTGGGAATCTTCACATAAATATTGGACTGCCGTTATGTTCCATGTATAATTTGTCACTCGAAATTAATCTACGAACGACTTGAACGCTGGCGTTGGGCGATTTTTTAAAGATCATCGCTCGCCATTTCGTAACACGCATGCCAGGCCAAGGCTTCTGACCGCATTTGATCTTCTGCCTGGCTGGCTGGTTGTCTGGTCAGGTCTCTGGTGCCCTGGCTCAGTTCTACTGTGACTTTTCGGCAGCATTGTTTATTATATCATAATGCCAGCTGCTAAGTGACTGTGACGGTCTTGCGGCCAGACAATAGCAATTGGGCCGGGTGTCGATGCCCCTCTCATTGTGTTGGCTCATTTTTGGAACTCAAACTCAAACCCAAACTTGAAACTCGGACTGGGGCTCGCCCATTAAGAGATGTTAGGAGGTTATTTAGTT
This sequence comes from Drosophila arizonae, assembly GCF_054131065.1. Classification (NCBI taxonomy): domain Eukaryota; kingdom Metazoa; phylum Arthropoda; class Insecta; order Diptera; family Drosophilidae; genus Drosophila; species Drosophila arizonae. The sequence goes on along the minus strand of NC_142922.1, from coordinate 14,345,479 downwards.
ATTTAAGTGTTGTTTTAATTTACATTCTGGACTGCGTTCCAGTGCGCGCTCATTTTTCGCCACATTTTGCGGTTTGGGCTTCGTGTTTTCAACATTTTCCTTTGCGGTTTAACAAATTTTCTAGTGATCTCTGCAAAGTCTTGTCTTTCATACAGGTTCTCTCGCCTTGTTGATGTTGACGTCGACTCATACACATGCTTAGATATAGATATGGACTTGGAACGTTAGCAAACACAGGGGGGTCGGTTGGTTGGCCGATGGTCGACGGTTGGTTGGTCGCCTGGTCGCTTGGTCGTTTGGTCGGGTTAGTTTCTGGCTTGGCATGGCTCATCGTTTGCTCCATTCCGTCCGCATTTATGGCAGTTGGCAGCGGCAAGGTGTTATTTTCATTTCTAGGTTACTGACCCATGTCATATGTGTGTGGAAAATTCAATATTGCTGTGAAAAATACTTACACAACTATTAAATAAAGACATGGCAATGCCTTGGCCCATCGCAGGCTGTGGCCTGTGGCCCAGCTTAGTATCTTCGCTTGGTACTTAATAATTACGCTCATTTCATGCATGCAATGTTCGGATTCCAGTGAATCTCACCATCGCCCTGGCCACCGCTCACCACCGCACCCGTCCCCGCCTCCGCCTCCACCACAACCCGACAGCTAGAACTACATAGAGCTAAGGCTTTTCTAGCTTCGGCTGCTACTGTGTGCGGTAACCTTCAAGTTAACATGGAACAAATGAAAAAATTCTTCGACAGCTGCTGTTGACTGTTGCAGCCACTTTTCTGCGCTTTTCCCTGGCTTAATTAATTACCACATTCCAAAGGCTTTAGCTATTTTTCTGCTAACTTGTGTGTCCATATATGTATCTGGATGTGCATGTGTGTTTTTGTGTGTGTGTGTGCGATGGTCTATACGTGATTATAGCTGTCTGCGTGTGCTGGCTGTCAGATTTCCGCTTGTGTGCGCCAAGTGCGGAACCAAATACGAACGACTTAAGACACAAACTCGATTTTCACCCATCACAAGTTCGCACACTTCCTACTCAAATGGTAATCGATTGAGTTCGCACATGTCATTTGACGCGCTTTTGTGGCACTGCTGACAGCATACGATTACAATGAATGAAAATGACATGATGTGCACGCCAAGTGAGCAGACCAGGCCAAGAAGACATCTCTGTAGAGCCGCATGACAAATTGCGACCTATTAATCTCCCATGGACTTTCACTTTGGCCAGGCCCGCACATCTTCTAAGCCCTGACGCGGCCCCTCCACTATATTATGCAAATGTCAATCAGCTGCGTACAGTTGACATTGACAGCAGGATCGAGCCCAGTTAATGCCATGGGCCATGTCTAATCAGCCGCAGAATAATTGCCAATATATATATTGGCATCAGCAGCAACGTGAGCAGCAGCAGCATCAGCAACAGCATCTTAGACTTTTTCTAATGTATGCTGGCCATTTGAATAAACGATTTTTTCTTCGATTTCATTCACGTGTAAACGATTAATCAAGTCTCTAGCAACGATTGCCACTCAGACTTGGGCTGGTCCGACTCAGCTGGCCCCTGGCTTGGACTTTTCTCTAGCTTTGGGGCCGGGCGCGCTGCGTTTGTTTCAGCCCGGAGCTTTGTGCCGAGGCTATATGGGTCAGTAAGGTGGTATTTTTCGGGCATAAGACAGCCGCTTAATTTCTGTTTTGGATTTTATGCCAAATTGATTGGTGCGAATATAAAAACAAATCTCATGCAGAGCGTTAAATAAATGTATTTATGGGGTTTTATAAATCTTAATAGCTTAATATTGTATTAATAAAGTTTATAACAACATGTACTCAAGCCTTGTTGTTTGGCTTAGTCAATTAATGCATAGAAACGAAAATCTCAATGATTTATTGTATTGAAATGTTTGTTCAGGCTAAACCTAAATAATTAATAATGTTTCTCTATTCAGTTCGTAAACATATGCCAAACTGTTATAATTGGGAATAAATGAAAAGATAAAGTACTTGACGAAAAGCAAAAAGACACAAAATCAACGTTTGCCCAAAGTCTTACAGTCACTTTCATTTTCTTTTCATTGGCGATAGTTTGCTAACAGCTTCAAACACTTGACAAGCTAAACACCCCTCGAAATAATATGGACAGTTGAAATGCAAAATTCGTGCACGTGCCCTCCAGTCAATAAGTGAACGTTCATGCTTTCAGCTTTGCCCACTAATTTTGGTCATTTTTGGGTTTTACATCGCAAACGAATATGATTCTTAGGGATTTAACATTTGGAATCTGTATATTTGTCTTATTATACATACATAGATAGCCAAATATTCAGCTGTTGATATGAAAATTTCATTTACTCAAATTTTTAATTAGGTACATATCATTTTATATATGACTATCATCAAGCTGTAGCATATTTTAAATATATTTGTATTTCTGTATCGTAAATTCATTCCGTTTTGCATATGGACATTCCACTTAATTTAAATTGAATTCAGTCTGATTAATGATTGGCTTATACTGGAGCAGAGCTGATGCCAGAGTAGCACAGAAGTTATCAGCAATCGGTGTTAAGTATTCTGTCACTAAATTGCTCAGCCAGATCTGATCTGGAATGCCATCTTTTAGCCGGAGCAGTCAGCCATGAATTAATATCTTACCTTACCAGTCTCACAATAATTGTCACCAGCTGTGCTTGTGTTAGTGTCGAAGCGCAGCTCTTCAGTTCAGTTCATTGAACTGCAACTATCGTTGAATGATTTACAAGTGTTCGTCTATTCATTTTATAAAAGTTAGAATGGTTAACATGAGACTCTCCATATTGACAAATCGATTTGGCGATTGAGATCGTCATTTGATCGCAGCGGCTAACTTTACTCATGTCACATTAACTGTTCGAACTATCAATTGTCAGAGATCAGTGATCGTTTATCAAAAGAGTTGAGAGCTGTAGGAGGTGCGATCACTTTCGTATTATTTAGAACGCTAAGCTTATTGTACACTGAGAGAAATGCGACTCCATCACATAATATTTCCCCATATTACAATGCACATTGTGCCCTCATAATCCGTGGGTGTCAATCACCAATTTGTGATTCATTGAAGCACAATAGCCTGCACTCAGCACAAACCAATATTATATAACCGTTACACTGATAGCTCATAAGAAAGCCCCGAAAAAAATCACATAAAAAATCTTTAACACTGACCCACTTTCAAAATATAGTGAGTCAATAAAGAAACCGCACACAGACCAAATACGGCTTGCGTTAATATGGAGATTAAATAATCGTACGACTCGGGCTTCAATTTATGTCTCAGTCTTTAGACGCAGACGTAGACACAGTCTCAGCATCAGCATCAGCATCAGGCTCAGGCTCAGACTCAGACTCAGCGTCAGTCTCTGAATCATGAATCACCCACACGGGCGGGCGGGCTTGCAAAATAACTGGCAAGTGACCAACAGTGACAACAGCACTGGGATTGCGGCCAAACCAAAAGAAAAGTTGTTAAAATTTATATACATAGATATCACACGCCTGGGGGGTCGAGGTCGCCAAACCGTAAACATTTATATACACTCGTACACTGGTACTCTCGCACCACTCGTCGTTCACTTATCAATATGCAAGTTAAGAGTTTCGATGTTGTTGTTTCTACTGCTGCTGGCTTGGGGGCTTCCAATCAGCTGTTCGACAAAAGACTTAAGGCACAAACTTGTCCGTCATAAATCTCTCTTTGGACAATCGCACTCGCACGTTCGCTCTCGTCTCTCGCTCTTGGTCTCTCTTTCTTTCTCATTTTGCTTCTCTCTGGCTAGCCGCGCTGTGACTCCAACTCTCTTTGGGCATCTGGCAAGACGGTTAGCGGCGCAAGTTGCGCAGTTTTATGCGCTGGCTGCTGCTTTGCCGGCCGCAGTTTGGTTTACACAGCGCACGAGTGCGGATCGGGTTCGGATACGGTTACGGACTTGATTTTGATTACCGTTGCGCTTGCGAGCCTGCAAATTTTGAACTGTCGACGCGTTGCCAATTCTACCGAAGTAGCAGCAGCCGCAGCTGTTCAGTGTCGCATTGGAAGGCAATTTGATTGCCACCGGCTTTCTGGTTATTGATTTCTAAAAGGTGCCTCAACTTTATAACACTTATCAAAACTTGCCTGCGGCTACAGACCTAGCCAAAGTCACAAGACGCAATCAATCAAATAGACGCATAAATTTTTGAAAAATTTCTGAAATGAAATCGATCGACAAAAGTTAATGCCATTCGCGATCATCGATTGAACATAACCAAAATTGGTGTACATCAAAAAATAGAGAGAAAAAAAAAAAGAAATACACACACTCGTCGAAATTAGTCAGTTAAAAGTGAGAGTTTTCCACGCTTTTTAGGTAATTTTGCTGTTATCTGTTGCCTTCTTTTTTTTTTTTATTTTACCTTTTGCTTTTCGTCGGTTAAATAAACTTGCGACTCAATCACGACTAATTGCGCATGCGCGGCCGCTTTATGCGTATTTAAAGTGCCGCCTATATTACAAAACCGGAGCCCAGCTCTGGTATCTGGCCCCGTCTGCCTCTTCGGCTGCTTAATATGCGTGTCACGTTGCCGGCCATCAAGTTCAAATTGCATTCGCTGTCAACGCATTGCAACATGGTACGTTGTAGCTCCAGCAGCCACAGCAGGCGCTGCAGCCCCAACAGCGGCACGCGTTGAAATTTTGAAATTAACACTCAATGCCCCGATGCTGTATTGGCCTGGCAACTGGCGCAACTGGAGCAACTGCTAATTAAGAAATAAAATTTATCAGTCGACGCGTTGTGCGTGAAAGCTGACAAAAAGGATAACAGCAAAGCAAGTGCCTGTCAGGCTGACTGGATGGCTGGCTGGTTGGCCAGGCGAATGACCTGTGCACAGGTTTTGTTGCATTTTGCATGCCGATAACTCTGTCAGCGACATGCACACTAATTAGTTCACATTTGTGGCATACAGATGCACATACAGCACTCCACTTGGCACTTGTTAACATTGGGCGACGTCGTCTGCAGCAGCAGCTGTATAATAAATAGAAGAAAAAATAAATAAGTAAAATAACAAAAACGCAGGCAAAAGTGAGTTAATACTCGTATTGTGGTGCCCGCTGCTGCTAGCCAGCTAGCCAGCCATCCAGCTAGCTGGCCAGTCAGCCAGTCAGCCAGTTTTTCAGCTGTGCTGCAAGTTGTGCTGGCCAGTAGGCCTGCTCCTGACTGTCAAATGAAAACGCTGGCTTGCACTGGGCATTGGTGTTGGTGTTGCTGCTGTTGCTGTTGCTGTTGCTGTTACTGTTGCGGTCAGATGCTGGCGAGTTACTCGTAAAGCATTTAACTGCAAAGCTAATGCACTCACAAAGACATGAACTAATACACACTCTCACACATACACACGCACACCCTGCTCACACCCATACAGGTGCAGTTAATTAATTTCTTTGTTGTTCTCTACGGTAAATCATGCCACATTGGTGTTAGTGCTGCTGCTGCTGCTGCTGTTGCCTCTGCCAGAAGCAGAAGTCGTACCGTTTGAGAGATTTCGCAAGACAGAGAATAAGAATGCCACTTAGTAGCTGGCCCGTGCAACGTCCCGAGTTGTTCTCAGTTGCAATCTCTCTTTGAGTCTGTTTATTGAATAGTTACTGTGAGTTTTCGCGTTGCACTCGACGACGAAGTCTTTTGTTGCTGCTACTTGAACTGCATTTGCATATAAATTAGTTTTGATACCAAAAAGCAAAACAAAGGCAACAGCTAAAACTGTGACTTAAGTTAACGCTAAGGCGCTAGGCTACTAGAAAATAAAAAATAGAAGAAGAAGAAGAAAAATAGTAGTTGCAGCCACTAACAGTTTGATGTTTGTTCTTCGAATGCGTTGCGAAAATCAACTTGGGGCCTGGCTAACGGTTCTCATTAAGTGAAGTACAACGGCGACAGCATTTGAATAGCAGCACTTTTAGTGGGAACAACCACCACACACGACACCACGGTGGGGCCGCGACAGATGCTGAGAGCTGCAGACAGGATGAAGCGATAAGTTGGCAATAAAAATTGGCAGCACTTTGGCACATACGACAAACAAAAGACTTAGGAAACGAACTTGCTGCTATAACAGACATTGCAGCAGCAGCAGCCATGGCAACAGCAACAGCCAGAGAGCAGTAGCGGCATTTGAGCCAGTTAATTGTTAATTGTTGACAAGTTCTCGTTGTCTGCAAAACGAAAAGAAGTGCAAATGTACGTTTAATGAGCAGCAACTGTGGTATCTGTGGTGTTTGTGGTTGCAATTGCAACTGAGATGGGAAGCTGGTGGCTGAGACTCTGCTGCTGTTGCTGGTTGTGATATTAAGTGCAAGGGAATGATTTGCTTGGCTGGCAACTTGCGCAGATAGGAGAAAACTCAACGTCGAATTAGTGTCTCAGAGAAAACAAATTCAGGTGGCATAAAAAACAATCCAAATTGCGATCTTACAGTTACAGTTGACAGATTAGCTGCCAGATGAAACTATGTGTATATTGCATTCATTCATTTTGTATTTTAAAACAAGTTTTATTATAATTATATAAAAGGCTTTAAATATGCTGTCACTGAAAGACGAAATCGGCCAAACGGTAGATTCGTATTTAATTTCCAATGCCCATAGGTGTTTCACATAAAAAGATTAGCATCCAGTTCTGCCCACCTGATCTATCCAAGCGTTCCAGCTACCTGCACTAACTAGTTCGTTTGTTTATTTGAATTTTAGTGGCCGTTTGTTTGTGTGTGTGTATTTTTTTGGCTATTCCATTTAGCATTTCGTGGCACATCAAATGCAAATACGACAGGCCCAAATAGGGTCACCGAATGTGTTTTCGAGCTGCACCTTATCTCAAAGTTTATCGACATATTTTTTGCATAAATTCCCAAGCGTTTTATTTGATTTTGCTCGCTGAGTTGCTTATAACGTATATAATTATGTTTTATTTTGTAGAAATTGGACAGAGAAAGGCGAATCAACTCACAAGCCGACCCTTGCTGGAAAAGTGAGAAGCAATCAAACAAAAATAAAAGGAAAACTAAAATCGTAAATCAAAATTGTGCAATAAAATAAAAGCAAATATCGCATTTACAGATAATCGTAATAAAAAAGGAAACGAAAAAGAAAAAAGAATAAACCTAAGGTCTTAAAACGAATTTAATTAAGACCAAGTCGAAAAGAAGTTGTGGTGAATTAGTTTTGATTGGAAGTGTTGGCGTGATTGTGAAGTTATTGCCCCATAAACTCGCCCACAAATATTTACTAAAGTTTATTGCATTCGAAAAAAGAAAAGAGTGAAAATCAATTAAACAAAATATTTGATTACCATTACTGGATCATACACGCAGTTATCGGCCGACTTGCTGTTCCACTAACCATGAAAACGTTGGAAAGTGTGCCGGTCCAACAAAATAATTAACGAAATCTGTGGAGAGCGGCACAGAAAAGTGCGAGTGCGTGTAAACCGAATCAAAATCCCAGTGGCCAAAATGGCAGCCAGTGAAAATCAAATTTGATAAGCTACAGCACCAGGTCATTGTTCTTTACGACTAGTGAAAATCAGTTCGCATTTAAGTAGCCCAAAAGTCTTCAAAGACGTTCAACAATTATTTCTGTGCAACGATCCAAATACAGCCATTCATGTCTGGAAGCTTAATACTTAATTGAAAAGTCTAGTAAGTAAAAAATAAAAATCTAATTTACAATTTTATTGTATTTCTCCTCATTAAAATTCAAATTAAGTAGCTGGTATTTCCATTTTTATTTATAATTGAAGTTTTCAAATTGAAAAGTGTGATATTTCAATTTGAGAGATTTGTTGTAAAATATCATTTTTATTATCAGTCAGCTCTTGATTATTACTATTTTTTCTGTCGACAGCCACTATAAGTTTCTCTTAGCTATGAGCCTAACGAATTCCAATGATAAGTTGATTAAGTTTTAATTCCAATTTGTTTGACAATCATTTGAAAGCGCTAGGCCTGAGTCCCACTGCGCCTCTTTCTTCTCTTCTTGTATAACAGATATGAACATAAACGTGTTTTAAATTGCTACTCGCTCATTTGTTTTAAATGTTTTCACATTCTAAACGAAAATTGCTGCTTAAATTTAATTTGATTGCTTCACCGCGTCGTCATAAAGTTGGATAAAGTTTCGTATACGTAATGTGACATTCTAATTTGCAAATGACTTTGTGTGAGCTAACGAATTACTAGCAGATCGATGTTTTGCAATAAAATTGTTTATAAACTATTGCGCATACACCAGCATAAGCGCATGTATGTGCGCAATGAAAGAGTCTGGCATATGCGGCGATTATCTCGGCATTACGATAATAAAACCTGAAGCCATCTTTCGCATTGAGTCAGTGCCAGTTACTAGTTGCTGGCAGGCTCTGTCATCCGCTGCGTGGCCGTATGTCGTTTTATTAGCGAAAGTCATCGAGCAGAATAATTGTTGCAATGCGGCTCCCGAAACTCTGCCCCTTGCCATTACGATTACCGTGCTCCCCCACGACGATTACAATCAAGGCGCGCGCTCGTAAAACACAATTCCAATTCACTTGCGCGTAAAACGAAATTTTTTTTTTCTCTTCTTCAGACGGCAAATTCGAGTGTGCGTGCGTGTGTGTGGTTGTGTATGGGTGCGTGTGTGTATTTGTGTATAACTCCATGTGAGTGTTGTTTGCTTTTGGCGAATCTTATTGCAGCTCAGCCAACAACTGTGACCGTCTTCGGATTATTATATAATTTTTGAACTCATTATTCCATTTGTCAAAATTTGTTTGCCATACCTCGGTCCCAAAATTGGCTAAATGCGTTAACATTTTCCTCGAGAAAATTATGAAATTACTTTTGCCTCAGCCGCAAACAGCCTTGGCTATAAACATGCACAGTTATATCATAGAGATGTGCTGCCACCGTTAACAGGCATGAGCTTCTAAGAATGAGTGTAGACCAATCTGATAGCAAAATCCCACTATATTAAAATATGCAAACGAATGCATCTGCGTCTGAATATCCATTAATTATTCTTGGCTGACCGTAATAAAACTGCTAACGTAAAGATAGCATAGGAAAATGAAAGAAAGATAATTCATAGGTGCAGTTATATATATACATACTTATATTATTACTTTTTTCTGGCTTTTGAAGTTTTTGTATGAATTTGAATAAAAAAGAGTATATATATAATAGCTCTAAACAACAAGCAAACATGCAATATAATTCAAATGATAAACAAATCCAATATATAAACCTGATGATATAAAAATATGTCTAAAAATCGGACAATAATATTAAAAAAAAAAAAAAAAAATTCTTTATCAAATATATAGTTTACGTGCTTTACCTATATGATAAACCTTTGATAAAGCCTTTCAGGGGCATTTTACATCAATAAAAGATATTGTCAACGACGATCTGTAGGTGTGTAGAGGGCATTAAGATAAAAACTTGGCATACTCACTTCATACTCATTTCATTTGTATTCAATTTCATGCATTTTAGACAGGTCAGTCACATAATCAGTAATATAGAAAGCAATTCAAGGAGTGTGTAGCTCTGTGAGAATTATAAGCATTAATATCAACTTTCTTTTGTTGTTGTTATTGTTTTCATTTGTTGTCGCTGTTGTTGTTGTTGGTGCTGTGTCATCACAGAGGCTAGGCCATTGACATGCAATGACATCACAGTTGTACCCGCACTCGCACTCGCACTCGGCCATATAAACTACAAACTATAATTAATATGACCGCACAGCAAACCGACAATTACCTGTTTTGTTGAATGAATGTATGAATGAATGCGGTCTACTCGTTTATTTACAAGCGAGTATCTGTCTGTCTGTCTAATCGTGATTATCAATGGCTAACACTTACCAGTAAACCAATAATTATTTGCATTCAATTGACGAGCTGTTTATTATGACGCCTGAACGAAATCGCTTGACATAGTCTCAATACCCATTCGCAGTCGGGATCGTTGGGAATACATGGAAATCATATTGTTTCAGCTCGTTGCAATAATGTGCATGAATAATCCAATATCTGGTCAACTTAGCTGGCTATTCACTTAAATTGGCTGTCTTCGCCCTGGGCCCTGTTCAATTTACAGTCTGAAAATGAGACAAGTGAATGCTGATTGACCCACTGAGTCTGGAGCTGGGTAGTGGATAATGGGTAATGGGCAACCGAATGCTCGGGGCGTGCTCGAGCATTGGCTGTGGGCACGGCAGCAACGTGCATTTCATGCAAATTACCTCTCCCTGGCTGGGTATGGCTGCCCTGGCCGGGTCTGTGTTCATTACAGACATTTAAAGACGTTTATTTTGAAGATTTTCACTTTCAATCTGTCAAATTGTCACACTCACGAACAGAGACTCGAGCCTCATTGTTCGATCTCTTTGTGGAGCATTCAATAATCAAAAGTGATTGCCGCACGATTTTATTTTACTTAACTTTTAACGTTTTCAACTGCCAAGTGGCCGGCATGTCAGATCTTGAAAACAGTTACGATGACGATGGAGCTGGTTGCTGCGTATAAATATAGATATGTATATGTGTGCACATATATTTTTGTGGTTGGTTTGTGAATGACTTGGGCGCACGTGTTGGTGATGCTCACTTCCGTAGCCCACGATCATGATTGATATTGAGTTGGATTTATATTTCTCATTGTAATGGAGCCCTTTCATTTAAGGGTCTTTAATTTTCACTCCATTGAAACAGGTGCGACCGTTATGATATTGAAAATAAAGTAACTTATTTAGAATGGATTGCCATGAATAAACAGCTTGGTTGGGCCAATCAAGCTGGGAAAAGCGCTGCAAGTCCAAGAACAAACCAACTAGACAACTAAATCCATATTAATTATGTTGCTTTCGGCTCGAGGGTAAAATGAAATTATAAGAAGCCGCAGAACTCGACCTTAAAACCAGCAGCGTCATGCTGCTCTGCACAGGGCATAGAAAAAAGTAAATATTTGGACAATGGGAACAAGGCAAAAGGTTCCGCCGGGGTCGCTCTAAATGAGGAAAAACGCTGAAAACCAAACATAAACAAACAGACAGACAAACAAAAGAAGAACCAACAACAACAACAGCAACGGCAACCACAACCACAATAACTGTGCTCTGGGCATTGGCCACTGGGTCTGAGAGGCTTAAGAGTGGTGCAGTCAAAGGTTCAAGTGCAGCTAAGCCGTCAGGTTGCATAGCACGGGGCCGGCCATTAGCTGCGGCAGGTTAATAAACCAGAGACACTCGCCAGCCGAGTGATTTATGTTTGTGGCCCAGTCTATGACACCTAACAGCTCGGCCGCGTGTTGCTTTTATTTCAGTACTCTCTGCTGCATGGAAAGTGCATGCAAACGATGCAGAGTCGAGCTCGCTCTGTTCCTTGATGGGCTCACCTTGCGTATGTGTGATGGCTGTTGATGTTGACGCACATAATTGATTAATGTGCAGCGTTAAAAGTTGCGGCTCAACAAATAGGCGCCAGGTGATAGCCAGACAGTGATAGTCGTCAGTTAATGGACAGCTAAATAAATAGAAAATTAAACTTCACTTAAAGCCGGCAAACATCTTTAACTACAATTTTATAGCTCAAGCGATATATTGCTTAGATTACTTAGGTTAGTTGGAATATCATAAAAATGATTTCATTTGAATTCAGATGAGCCTTACTTTTATTTTCCATTAAATATACATATTTAGGATATATTTTACTTTAGAAGATGAAATAGGAATTGATATTTAAAGAATGGTATTGCTGGGTCTATCTATAAAGTTTTGGGCAATCGATCTTAGCTTAAATAAATACATAATACTTATAATAATATAATAATCTGCTTTATATCAAATCTCTTTTCATAATTGCTTAAAACGTATAGAAGCAAGCTTTTTGTGTGCTGCTTCAAGAGTTTACTCAGGTATTATTTGCGTAGACAATATTTATAACGTTAGCAAGAAAAAGCGATATTGATTTATAGGTACAATGACTTTTAATTCTCACTGTTCTGATCATCGTGGTCGTTGTCGTCGTCGTATCGTACCCCAGGCAATGTGTGTTTCACATGGAGAAGCCACTCAAAAATTGTGTTTACGTTACGCGCTGTGATTATAACAAGAGAGCGGCTCAAAAGATGCCGATGTCGACGTAGACGTCGACGTCGAGCTGTAGATGGACATGTGCTATCTAACGTATGAGATAGAAGCCGGACTTTAGCAGCGGCCCAGCTGCGTGTCTGGTCTGTGGTCGTGTGATCCAGTTGTTTATCTTTTTCATTAGCCTGGGCGGCCTGTCATCTATGCCGTCGCCTGTCGATAGTCTGTCGATTGACAAAACGCCTACCGGGCAGGTTCGCCTGCCAGCCCACCATTTACCAGGCAGGCTGTGACTTTTCCACACTTTACAGCAGATCGAACCTGCAACTGCAACCGAAACCTGGTAACTGGTAGCTGGTGTCGGTAGCCCTCGCTTTCGCCCTTGCCTTCGCCTTCGCCTTTGGAGTTAAGTGACTGACGCAAATTGCGCAATTCTTATTACAATTACTGTGTAACTAGCTGCCTGTTGTGGCATCGGTTGCCGCTTGGTCTGTGATCCACACGTAGCAGCAGTATACCTCAGTTGTTGCCCTGTTCCGCGTTTGTCAGTTTCTCTCTCAACTGCAGCATTTTTCTAATACTTTGTTGAGCAGTAAAGATTTTGCTACAATATTATTTGGCCTTTGGCATGGCCAGCGCCGGTGTTTCGGGTCTGGTTCTGTCTAATCGTTTGTCAGTCTCTGGCTACTTGTCTTTTTTTATTTTTTTTTATTTTTTCTTTTGGTTTTTTGTTAGTCGAGGGCTCTCTAAAAGATAGTCATTAGCACAAAAGATTACTTTTGGTACGGGTGCTGCTTCTGCTTGCTGGGCGCTTAGGTGGGGTAATTACCTTTCGGGTCTCTTAGTTAATACAAAAATAAAAGAAGCTACGAGCCACAGCAATAGCAGCTAAACTGATCGTTTTGTTGAGGAAATGAAAACGTAACGAAATTAATTTGCAACGGTTCAGGCGCTCATTGGCTCATAAATGGCGTGTGGCAGCTCCCAGTTCCCATCGAGCAATCGGCCGATTGGCGGATCGACCTGGTGCCTGTCTTCATTTCAAACTGAAATAAAGTTATTAGAGTGAAAATTACGTTTGGCGTCAACAGTTGTACATTGCGCTGTTGTCGTAGAGGTCGGAAACGCTCGATAAATAGACGTGGAGAGATCAAATACTGAAATTAAAGTCATTCGATCTCATTTTCAGTTTCAATCATCAGCTGCTGGCTCATGACGTGCAGAAATATTTCGGTTCCAGTTTGAATGATTTGAAATTACCATCAGTGTAAATGACGCCCATTAAATTGGGGAGATGAGAGTGATAAACGGAGCTTGAGAATATTTACGATAAACGTTCCCATTAATTCAAGCATTTTCAAATGTGTCAATAATTTACGTTAAATGTTATCAATACAGGGCTCGACTCATATAACATATCCGAGGAATAAAAGTCTATATTAACCTAGGTCAAGTTAAAAACCTTCAAGTGTTAAAATATATTTGTAGTGCATATGAAATGAAACAAAAAGTATATTTTATACATTTTTCCATTTTTTTTTTACAGTATTATTATTATTATTATTATTATTATTATTATTTTGTTTTTTGCCATTTTTAAAGGTCTATTAAAGTAAATGGTTATAATAATGTATTTAAGTGCGAATCACCATTATATACGAGGTTTATATTCATTTGATACTTTCCCTTTCGCTGGCTTTTTTACCTTTTCTCTCAATGTCACAATATTCTTCATAAATTAGCGAACACGACTTTTATTGATCATTGTATTTTTCTCATTATTGTGCTCTTACATGTTTTTATTATTACCCTGTTTCGGTAGTGAAAAAAGCAATTGCGTGGATTTTTTTTTTAAGTTTTTATATATTAATACACTTAAAAAAATATATTTTTTTTTTTATGGAATTCTTTAATTACATAATATATGAAAGATATTCCCATTCCATGTGTATAAGGAGCACAACGAAAAGTAGTTCCACTTGTATTCTCCAACGATTATAATCGGCAATATTGCCTCAGTCTATATACGATAAAGACATGCAATTGGCTGGACCACTATGGTAGGGCTCTTATTGGTGGGTGGGCGTATATAGCGCTTGCACCGCATGCATGACCAATCATATAGAAGTGTATACTTATAGTTATCCACTAATTATAGCTCTGCTACATTCCATTCTCGAGCAGAAATAACGAAACAACAACTAATAACAAACCTTTCGCTTCTTCTACTCCATAACTGCAGACATGCGCCCGGCACGTTACCGATGAAGCAAGCAACTTTAATCAGACACAGACACAGACACAGGTGAGTTGTCAACCAGGGGCAGGGGTAGGGGCGGCCCATTTGGCTTGTAGGGGCTAATATGATTACTGTACTCGTGCTTGTGGGTGGTTGCATTGTGTGGCATCAGCTGAAACGCGAACATCCACTTTGATGGCGTGTGCTCTGCGTTGGAATTGAGTAAACTTTTAATTAAACTTCAAAATGATTCCGCTTTGATGAGCTCTTGGCCCGGCCCGGCCTGGCCCGACCAAGATATCTGACTTGGGTCTCTCTTTCTTCTTGCCACAAGACAATATTATTATTTGTAGCATGTGTCGTCTGTTGTAAAACATATTCGTGCGATCACAATAAATTTTTTCTATTATAGTGCGCCAAAACAAAAAACTGATTATGAGGCAAAAGTGAAAAGTTGTAATTAAACCAGTCACTGACTGCTCGCAGTCTTGCAAAAAACTGCAACAACTGTGACTGCAGCAATAACAACGACAACAAGCAACGGCAGCCGCTGCAAACAGCTGGCAATCATAAAGAGTAGAAATCGCTGAAGCGACATGCCCGTTTTTTAGCTAACGCTAATGTTGCTGTTGTTGTTGCAGTTGCTTAGAGTACCCAACATGCGACAAGTGCACTTAATTAGTAGGGATCAGAAGGTAAAGCGAAGCGCAGGGAATGGGGGCATCTGGAACATGACCAGTGTTCCGGCAGGTAACAAGTCTAATGCTAAATTGCCCCCAGCACACTTTTTTTTATTTATCTTTCGTTTTTGTTTTCTTCATTTTTTTTTTTTGGCAGCAGCACAGACAAGAAGATGTGGCCCAAACAGCGTTGGCTAGTCAACAGAGCAACTGCAGCGATACCAGAGAGCAGCAGACACCAAATAGTAGCAGTATTAGTAGCCTTTATCTTAGTCAATTGCCTAGCCGCGGCGACGGCGGCGCTTATCACACCACAGCACACGGGCAGCGGGAGCGGTAGCAGCAGCAGCAGCAGTGGCAGCAACACCAACAGCTTTGATTACGATTCCACAAATGAGGATGACGACAGCACATCCTTGCCCAGTTTCTATCGCAGTCCACATCGCCTGGATGGCTACTATACGCCTGCGGATCTGCAGCGCAGCCAAAACTTTAAGATAAGCCCCAAGCCGTGCTCCTTTGGCCGCATCGAGGGCACCTGCATGTTCGTTTGGGAGTGCATCAAGTCCGAGGGCCAGCACGTGGGCATGTGCGTTGACTCGTTCATGTTTGGCTCATGCTGTGCCCACAACTACACCGAGAATATTGTGCTGCCCCACACGGGCTTCTC
This sequence comes from Drosophila arizonae, assembly GCF_054131065.1. Lineage (NCBI taxonomy): Eukaryota > Metazoa > Arthropoda > Insecta > Diptera > Drosophilidae > Drosophila > Drosophila arizonae. The sequence continues at coordinate 14,329,744 of NC_142922.1, read as the reverse complement.
ATACACGAGACCCACCAAGCCCCTGTCGATGAGGCCCCGGCCGCCACCACAGCCACACAAGCCGCTAATCAGGTGGGTAAATAAAGGCGGCTCTAACCCAATTTCCTTTGAAATTTATATACCATTGATAGTACAAGAAATTTCCAAACTAATTTCCTCGAACACAAACAATTTTTTTTTTTTTTTTTTTTGTTTAACTGCTGAAAGTAGCGCGAGCTTAGTAAGCCCAATTAATTCTACAAATTATAGACCATTTTTGATTTTCATTTGACTTACATATTTAAGTATACCTTTGGTTAGATACAAGCTTTAATATAAATATATTTCTTTTTCAAATGTAATAAGTGATTAACGAATTGCGACAAGAAGAAGTTAACAATAAAATTAATTTGAGTTCTCATTAAACAAAAATAAGTAAACATTATTTTAGCTTTGCGGGTCAGAAAATAGTTGGCATAAATATTTATATATTTATATATTTTGTTTTTGTATTTTTTATTCCAGGTCAAAAAGTCTGCTTAACATATTTAAACAAAAAAGATGAGCCTTTTTTATGATTAATGCAGGACTGTGTTTGAGTACTTGCGTTTCCTTTAGTTAAATTATTTAATTACAAATTAATATTTCCAAATAGATGAACTATGACCAAAGCTACTTTCCGTAACATTAAAAATAAATATTTTGCATAGTTTCCTGTAAGTATTATCGAATATTTTTTTCTTTGATTTTTTGCAGCGGTATGACAACTATTGAACGTCCACATGGCGCTGGTACATTGGTCATTCGTCCTTCTGGTCCGGTGCATCAGGGCACTTTATCCAGGCCACATCCGAAGCCAACGACGCCGCCCGATTTGCAGAGTGCAGCCAGCCAGGCGACGAGCAGTTCGAGTGAGTATAGAGCGTGGCGCCTGTTGCATTGTTATGGAAGGCAGAGTTATGGACTCACAAACAACAAACAAACAACTAACAATTACACCAACAGATAGTATTTGGCATACATCAACGCACCAGCAGTCGCCGCCGCCGCAGCAGCAGCCACAGCACCACCACTGGCACATGACCACCGAGCCAAGCTTTATTACCAGGCCGCGACCCACCGGCTGGACCAAGCCCGGCATAGTCAATTTGCCAGCAACCATGCGTCCCTCCAAGCCGGCTAAGCCCACAAAGAAACCGATTGTCTACGAGCGGCCTCCAACGCCGCTGCCAACGACAACGACGTCGACGACGACGACGACGACTACGACAATGATGCAGACGCGACCGAAGCCCAAACCCAAACCCATACCGACCAGGCCTCAGGTATGTAAATACGCGTCTTCATCTCTCTGTCTGCTTGCCACAATTCCTCATCCTGTGCCACACGCTCTGTGTGTGTGTGATGCATTGATGTCGAAAGCGAAACAAACGAGCGACGAGGTCATTTACTCCTCGATCAAGCTGGGATTCTCTGCTGCTCTTATGCTCTGACTGAGGCCACAGCCTTGGGGGACATTTTATTGTTTGCACAAAGCCAGAGCCTAAGCTGATGTAAGATTTGTCTTGTGCTGATGCTGAAGTAGTCAAGCTGTTCGTCTCTGGGGTGTGTTGTTCTGCACTTGCTGGCAAGCGTTAGGGTATCAAAAAAGTGTTTAAGTAAAGTATTTCAATTGAATAATTGTTTAAGCATTGTTATAAAATATTTGTGTATTAACGGAAAGTAGATTTCCAGATATTTGATCAAATTAATAACATGTAGAAAGTATAGAGATTATATAGAATTTTATATATATTTTTGATTATGTTTTGGTATATAACGATATACATTCGTATTTCTGAATATACAAAATATACGTGTATATTTATATTATTTTATAAAATACACAAATATTTGCATAGTTCAATATTTAATATGTTGTTAAATTTTAGTATTTTCCAAGACAATACAGAGAGGTTTTTCATAATCCTCAGTTCGGTTATTAGTAGATAAGGTAAGGGTATACAGACGTTGACTTGAGCAAAGCCATTTCATTTGGCCTCCGCAGAGATTTAGCAGTGGAATGAAAAATTGATTCTTTGCATGTGAAATATGTTGAGTTCCTTGGGTAACTATTAGCATAATGTTTACCACTTTTGGCTACCTTCCAGCTGTTGCCGGGCACATCATTAGTCGCGTCCTCCTCATCAACATCAGCCGCAACAACAACAACCTCAACAACGACAAAGGGCACAACGACAACAACAACATCGAAAGCAACAACCAGCACCACAACAACAACCACTAGGAAACCCACCAAGCCCTACCAGCGGCCCACCACAACAAGCACGACAGCAGCTTCCACATCCTCATCCACATCCACATCCACAACGGCGGGAGCAGCGGCTGCTGTATCAACCTACAGACCACGTCCGAGTCCAACATCTCAGCAGCCCACGGCTGGCATTGAATCCAATGAGATAACGGACTCCTCCACAGACGAGGCCGGCATGCTTGGCCATGTGAAGACCATTTCGGCGGCACGCAGCGGTAAGTCCAAGTACAGCCACGCCTAATGTATTTGACACAATCCAATTGCGCATAAATATATAGATATGTTCATATATGTGTATGTATGTATGTATGTGTTCAGAATGTGGAGTGCCGATGCTGACGCGTCCAGAGACTCGGATTGTGGGCGGCAAGAGCGCAGCATTCGGTCGTTGGCCCTGGCAGGTGTCTGTGCGACGCACCTCGTTCTTTGGCTTCTCTAGCACACATCGCTGCGGTGGCGCTTTGATCAACGAGAACTGGATAGCCACGGCGGGGCACTGTGTAGACGAGTGAGTACCAAGTACCAACTGCATCACACAAGCACACACACTCACACACATGCAACATTATTATTATCTAACACACTGTCCCTCTCTTTCTCTCTTCCTCTGTCTACTCATTTGCAGTCTGCTCATCTCACAGATTCGCATACGCGTGGGCGAGTATGACTTCTCTCATGTGCAGGAGCAGCTGCCATACATTGAGCGCGCCGTATCGAAGAAGGTGGTGCACCCCAAATACAACTTCTTCACATACGAATACGATCTGGCACTGGTTAAGCTGGAGCAGCCTCTAGAATTTGCGCCGCATGTCAGTCCCATTTGTTTGCCCGAAACGGAGAGTCTGCTGATTGGCATGAATGCCACGGTCACTGGCTGGGGTCGACTCAGCGAGGGCGGCACACTGCCCTCGGTGCTGCAGGAGGTAAGCAAGCAGGCAACAAATCGCTGTCATATTTTCTCACTCCCACTCAATGCAGGTCTCTGTGCCCATCGTGAGCAACGACAATTGCAAGTCCATGTTTCTGCGCGCCGGCCGCCAGGAATTCATTCCAGACATCTTCTTATGCGCTGGCTACGAAACGGGCGGTCAGGACTCGTGCCAAGGCGACTCAGGTGGTCCACTGCAGGTAAGCCTAGTCCACCTATCTTAATTAATCACAATATTATGCTCAACTGAAATTCCCGCTTTCTGCAGGCCAAGTCACAGGACGGACGTTTCTTTCTAGCCGGCATCATATCCTGGGGCATTGGCTGTGCCGAGGCCAATTTGCCGGGCGTTTGCACGCGCATCTCCAAATTCGTGCCCTGGATACTGGAGCATGTGAGATGATAGCTGCATCTGTATCGTCGATATGCTCAGCTCTTGTTATTGTTTTAAATTATTAAATGTATGTTTTAAGATTGTGTGATTTTAATTTAAACGAATCTTAAGCTTAGTTAGCTTCAATTTAACAATTTGCATTGACCGCACACACTTAGTCAGGCCCACTAAGTTAGTCTAGCGAAAATTGCCTTTAAGTTGTCTAACATATGGATATATATAAATCATATAATTGTATCAATATGTGTATATATATAAAACAGAAAAACAAAAAAAAACAAAAAACAAAACAAAACAAAAAAAAGAAGCAAAACAAAAAGTCATTTTCGTTGTAAAGTTGTTGGTATATTAGTCTAGACATTAATAATAAATTAAATCTATTTAACTTATGAAACAAATCGCATACAAACATCATTATGTTGTATCTTGCCCAAAGAACAAGTTTATTTATAAAGATGAGCTCAAATAAATCTATTGACAATATATTGTACATTTGTGAAGCAGAAAAATAATTAATTCAACAAATAACTGAAAGTGTCTAAATATATGTATGTATATTCCTTAAAGGTGAAATAAATTGAAAAAAAAAATCAATCTTTTATAAATGGTAACAACTTGCATTTCCTTCCGAATAATTTAATGATGTGCTCTATAAAACCACATTATTATTATCATTATCCACAGCAAATTAAATGTGTCTAGACTGGACCCATTACTGATCAATCTACCCTCGCTGCGACAATTACATGAACACATAGTATATAGCATACAGCAATTATGCATTATCATTATTACAATCTTCAATTGAGATGCTTCGGCTTCAGTTTCCCGCAATGGTCAAGTGCGTAAATGATGAACAACAATTGCAGCTAACGGCAGCCTCAATTTCGATCCATTCATTAACTTCTCAGTGATCGAGTGGGAATGATTGGCAGAATCGCAATGGGGTATGAGTACGAGTTCGATTGAAGACTTCGCCAGCTCACAGTACAGCAAAATTTCACTTTTTAGCCGACGACTTTTGACACCAGTTTGAATATTCAATCAATGGCCAAACAATATAAGCGAAAATCTGTCCGTGGTCAACTGAAAAAAACAAAATTTATGCTCAACTTGAGTTTATTGCTGATGGCACAGTGGGCCAACAGAGTCAACAGAAAGTAAGTAAGCTGCTACACACATAAATATATGAATGATCGGAAATCGTGATTCGACTGATATAATAAAATTTGACTAAAATCTTAGCAAAGTTCAGTTGGATCGTATTGCTTGCGTGTTGCTTATGTTTACTTCTTCTTGGGGAAGATTGTTTCCTTAGCCTCGTCGATTAGATCTATTGCCAGAAACTTGAGATCCTTCAGAGTTGTGGGGAACTTCTGAATTGGCTCGATGGAGACCTCCTCGCCGGGCTTCACGCCTTTGATGAAGTTGTAGGCAACAGCAAAAATCTTGCGCCCCTCGTACAATACAATGCGCACATTCTCCTCCGCCTGGCGTGGATAGCAGAGTGACGCAACAGTGCCAGCGCCAATTGTGGTGTAAAGCACTTTCTTAAAGAAACCGCCGCGAGCAGCAAATATAAAACCAGCCAGACCACCCATCACAATCGCTCCACTGCGGTGCATCGAGTTCTGTGGCTCGTTCAGAAAATCAATGGAACGTTGCGTGTGATCTTTCGCCGTATTATAATAGTCGCTAACGATGGCAGTCTGTTCGCCTAATACTTTGCAGCCCTTTCCCACTTCTTGCCGAACATAACGTACACCGTCTTCCAGAGTATTCTGCAACGGGGAAATTGTCGGCTTGTGCTCCGGAGGTTTCTGTGGCCTGCATGTTGATGGAATTGAAAACATAAATATATGTATATCAGAACAAAGTAAATGCACTTACTCTGACGCATGCAAGGAACCGTAGATCGGCAATTCACTTGGTTTACACACAAGCGAATCTTTCGGTGGTGGATTTCCACCGGTGGGAGCTACGGCCACGGCTGCAGCTAACATCGACGCTTTGCGCAGCATTGTTTTTTTTTCTTGTTAGCCTGAGTGTTATCTTGGTGAAGCGTCTGCAAATTTAACGTTATTTGTAACATGAATTTATAGCTTGTCAAAAATTTGTTTGCCTTTTACCTTAGATTGTTTCATACATTGCGTAATGTGTCACCGGCACGTTGCGATTGCTTGACAAGAACAGCATGTCGGCGAACACACAGCTGTTTGTCATTTAGCTGCATCTGGCAACGCTGTAGAAAAACTGTTTTATTCAAATAAATGGAATTATATGCATGTGTGCCTAATTAACTGTTTCTAGCTCTCAAAGATAACACATACCTTACAATAAATACATATAGTACTATATTTGGGTATTAAAATCATTCAGGTCACTCGTAATACACAAATCTGTTACTACTACAGCTGGTATAATTTGCTCACTGTTAGGAACAGCGAATGTTATGCAGTTGTTTTTACATTGCTGTTATCATTAGGGTGACCATCAAACGATGGAAGAAGCAGACATTGTTGTGCTGCTACCTGGTCTCGCGATTTGCGAGAAAAGAAAAATTGAGATAAGATGAAATAATTTGTACATGATAACTTAAAATTCCATCACCAAAGTCCAGGATGCACTTAATGTGACGCCAGCAAGTGAGTGTTACAATCATATTCATTAACTTTTCGTTGACATTTCTTAACATAACGCCTTACACTTGTGTTTGATCGAAAAATGAAAAACGCTCGGAAAGAAGTAGAAAAAAGATAAATAAACCCTTGGAATTGATAAGCAGCAAACAATTAGCAATTGTCAGCTATTGTTACCAAAGTACTATAATCCCAACCTCAATACTGCACTGCAATCAGAGTGAAAGTCGAAACGTTAGGCGTGTGATAAAAATTTCCTTACCTACCGACCACCCACTGCTGCTGCTATTTGTAATGTTATCAGTGCTCGAGGCGCGCTAAAAAACGCCTACAAAAACAACAATTGAAGCAACAGCGACTGCTTAGGAAATTCTGAAGGACATTCGATGTAAATAGTAGTGGAAAAAGACTGTAAATAAATAAGATTACTTATTCATTTTAATTTTGTCTATTATTTATGCAGTTGAAGTTGCAGCAGTGGCAGTGGCAGCAACGGCCTGCGGAAGCGTCGAACGTGCACACAATTCCAAAAAGCAATTAATGGGGGCCATGAACCAAAAAGAACAACTGACAAACAGCAGCAGCAACAACAAGCACAACTGACTAACGGACAAAAATCCGTTTAAAAACAAAGAAAAATAGAAAAAATTAATATTTAATTTTACCAACTGAGCAATAAAAACTAGTCATAATTCATATGGAAGCGACCGCAAGTTCCAAGTTCAGGTCAGTACTATCAAAAATGACCACATATTCTCATGATTATAGTTTAGTGCTTAGTAATGAAAGGCATTTCAACATATTTTAGCGATGTGGACGAGTACGGATTTAAGCGTGGCGATAAGTTCGATTACAAGTTCTATGGGAAGTTTATGGATGGTTATTTAAAGATATTGACGCGCCGGCGAATTAAATGGGAGAATTTACTTCAGCAGAATCCGGATTTCAGGATGATAAGTCCGAAATTAAAGCGATATATACGCAAGGGCATACCAGGTCCATATCGCGCGGATGTTTGGATGAAAATTAGTGGTGCCGATGAGGCAAAGCAACGAAATCCTAACCTTTATCATAGTTTATTAAATATCGAGCATTTCAACAAAGAAATCTGCGATTCCATATCAATCGATCTACCTCGAACGTTTCCCGACAATATCCACTTCGATGCCAAGAAGGAGCGCCTCTTTAACATACTCTGCGCTTATGCGCATCATAATCGAGATGTTGGCTACTGCCAGGGTCTCAACTATATAGCCGGCCTGCTGCTGATTGTCACCGATGACGAGGAAAAGTCCTTCTGGCTGCTGAAGCATATCGTTGAGAATATAGTGCCGCAGTATCACTCACATAATATGGCCAATCTGTTGCGAGACTTGGCTGTGTTCAGGGAGCTGGTCATAAGACGTGTGCCGGCTGTTAACCGACACGTGGAAGACATGAGTAAGTAAAGGATATCGCTAAGTAAGCATAATATCATATTAACCTTTTGAAATTGTTTTTATATTAAACAGATTTACCCTATGCGGTGATAGCCAGCAAATGGTTCATTTGCATATTTGCCGAAGTTTTGCCCGTGGAAACTGTGCTGCGAATATGGGATTGTGTATTCGCTGAAGGTTATAAGGCAAGTCATGGAATATGAGCTTTAACAATGTATAATTATTGCATATGTATTTGCAGATTGTATTTCGTGCAGCTTTGGCCATGTTCATTACACATAAGAATGATATATTGCGCTGTGACGATATTGCGGCACTAGCCACCATGTTTCGCGACCATATGATACAGGATAATATAGTCACCGACTGCCATAGCTTTGTAGAAGCCATGTTTTCCTTGCGTTTGAAACGCAATGAGGTTGAGAGCTTGCGCAAAATAGCTGTGCTAAATGGAAACTAAGCAGTTAATCAAAATAGAACAAAAAGTAACAAGAGAAAAGACCCTCATCAAAATAATATGGAAACAAAAGAAAGCAATCGTAAAATTCAATTATTAGAGATGTAGCTTATGTGTCCAATCCATATATATATATATGTAATATTTTACGTGTGTATTTGTGTATAGCCTCATAGTAGCCAATGTATTTTGAGTATTATTCGAAACAAAACTAAATATGATACCAAAGTTAAATTCCAATTCGATAAAGAAGCAAATTTAATTAGATAGACTCATATGTACAATATCGATATGAATGTGTACATATGTGGTTGTGCGTTAAAAGTAGTTGTAGTTGTTGCCAAAATGTAAGCAGAAAACATACATACATATGTAGATATAATGTATATCAATCGCCTATATACGCCACATACAAGTATTTATTATGTATGTCTGTAAATTTAAAACATTTAGTTTCTTTGGTGTGCTGTTATTTTAATTGTTTAGAAAACAAATATTTATTTTGTAGTATATATTAAAGTATACTTTACATGATGCTGTGTTTTGTAGAAAATTTCTAGATTATATATGAATCTATTTTATAAAAAGCTTTTCAATTATTAAATACTTGCGAAAGCCTGTTAGTTGATTGCTATGTACAAACAGACAAATACGAAGACCTCACTATAGCTATTTACTATGACGTTTGTATTTATAGTTTGCCAATGAGCACGTTGCAATACTCACAGTCTACACTGATACTATACATATATATATATTTATATGTATATCCTGAAATATAATTTGAGGAATTGATTTGTTAACACATGCCTTTTAGGCCGAACTCTACGAACCAGCGAACAAATGTAAACTCTAAATGATATAAAGTGTCGTTTGATTAGTGCAACTAATATGCTTTTTAAATAAATATTACTGCTATTTGTTAGATAATGAGATCGTCTTTTATTAGTATTTCAGGGAAGACATATTTTTGATACATAATTTACTACGCAATACTACTACAATATGAATAGCATACTTTTCGGAGTTAAGTATCCAGGTATAAAGTCTCATTGGAATTTTATGCCGGAAATATTGGAAAATTATTTTTTTGCTTATATTTTTAAGTAAGTCAAGAATCACTAACTTTCTGTTCGTGATCCAATTGGAATATTTTCAATATTCCTTGAATAACAAACATTTGTTGGCATAAAACAAATTGCTTATTTTAACGAATCGCAATAAGCTTATGGCATACCGCAATGTGCACCACACATTGGCTCCGAAGACAATGCTAACGATGTGAGGAGAGTGCGTCGTCCTGGATGGACGCCCAGATTCTCCCAATTGATCCAGGAGAGACGTGCCGTTAGATCACTTGTATTCCAATTGGCTCGGTCGGCTTTGATTTCACCGCGTAGACATTTCTCCACATAGGTCAGTGGATCGTAATCAGTTTGGAGCACCTCACGTAGTAGTGATATGTAGGCAATGGCCAAGCGCAAGGTATCGATTTTGCTCAGACGCTTCTCATAGGGAAATGTGGGCACATGGACCCTTAACTCATCAAATGCGGAATTTATACTACTGCAGAGCGCAAAAAAAAAATAAATAAAGAAGGAAAGAGGAAGAGAAAGAGAGGGAGAGAGAGAAAGAAATGCTCATTAGCTCTTGTTGTAGGCAGTGCAGGGCATAGCTAAGTGTGCAATGGAAAAGACCATTTAGTGTACCCAGTTGGTGCGGACCTCTGGATGCGTTTCCTTTCCCGCACATTTGCTTGTTGCCGTTGGATTTTGTAACTGGATGCAGCGGCTGCACCATAGCTTCCACTCGAGGCTCCTCCTGCTGTGCTAGGTCCTGGACCACCTCCGCCTCCGCCACCGCCACCGCTTGCGCCTCCACCACCTCCGCCGCCGCTACTGGTCGCCGCTGGACTATTGCACATCATTGGTGTGGCATTATTTGAGTTCAGAGACACCAGATTATTAGAATTTGTAGAAGAATCGAGCATGTTTTCTGAAATGAAATAATAATGAATTATTACACTATGTTGTTGACTAAACTATGCAAGAACAAGTATGCCATAAATATCTACGGATTTGATTCCGAAAGGATTTATCTGTTCATATTCAGTGTGAAAGAAATTACATGTATAAAATATTCTAAACTTATAATTAATGAGCCATGTGAATCAATATGCAACTTTAACCATGTCTTAGGAAGAGCTTCCACTACTTGAATTCAGACTTATAATAATAAGCCATAATTGTATTTTCTTCTCTTAATATACTTTCTATTATTTCATCCCGACTTGAGAAATCTTGTTCTATATTCGATATCAATTAAAAATATCCTTTTCAAATTACTTCATTTTTTCAACAAGAAAAAGGTTCGTTTTTTTCGAATATATAATATGATTAAAAATTGTATAGCGTATTTGCTGCGTTTTTTAGGTTTAGGTTTTTAGTGGCCTCAAAAAACTATATAAATAATTATATAAAATATTTAATTTTACATACCATTGCCCTGATGCAAATAATGCTGTTGAATATGTCTCAAATTGCTGGAATTAAGACGCAAACCGGAGCTTCCGCCGCTAGCTGCACCGACCCCACTTTGATGTTGACCCGCATATATGCAGGATGGCAGCTCATTGATTAAATCATCGTCAAAATTGTGATATGGTAAATGGCTGTTGGTAAAATTTATGATTTTAAAATCAGTTTCAAGCGCCGTCGGGAAACACATTTTTCATTACACATTGCAATAATCAATAACAATATTATTCTTTCACTTTTTATGTTTTGACAGCTTCTCACCTTATGGGTGGCGATGAGGATGAATCTGGTAATTGATTCCGTGACATTTTGGTTAACTTCTTTATTCAATTTGATGATTTTGTAAAATCTAATTAATTTGTTACACCTTAAACTTAAACCTAATATTCGCGCGGCCGATGTCCAATAAGTTTAAATGTGTAATGAGAGCATCTCCAGGGAATTCAGAGCCTTTTATAGCATCGTCGATCCAATTGGAAATGCCGCAGCTCTGTGTGCCTGTTTGCATGTGTGTACTTATCAACCCCTAAATGTCCTTGCAACTATTCGCCGTGCGTTCTGAGGGGCGGAGCTTGTCAAGTACTACAGGGTGTTTTCGCACAAGGCAAATGCTTGTCGGAAGCTGTGAGAAAATAATAAGGCCTATTTGTTCAATAAAAGCTATGACTGACTAAATTTGATATTTTCAGAGCTCATTGAAGATTATATATTATGTAATTGCTAAATTTATATTGATATTTAAGCAAAATAAGACTATGTAAACTGAATATCCATAAAATTGTATTTTAACAATATGTGCTATTAACTAAACTAGAATATGCAAATTTTGTTCCTGTTTTATGTAGTGCGCATTCCGGTCTTCATAACCGGAAGCACCCTTATCATAAGTTGTTATTTCTTCTTCTTTGTATACCTCACCTGTTTTTGACATTTTGCCATTATATTGCTCACAGCAGGCAGCCGCCATGTTTTTCTGAAAACAGAGTGGGAGGTGAACCCCAAAAAGTAGACAGCCGTCGATGGAGGTATCTCTCTCTCTAAATTTACCCCAGCAACAATATGGACTTGCTGCCATATGCGAGGTAAAGCTCTTTGCTGGGCTGTTAGTAATGTGAGATCAACATGATGGCGCCTCGTTTTGAAAGTTGATCGGAGCGCAACCTGTTGACATTTCAGGCGTCGAGTAGGAGGGTTACTCGAAACAGTGAGATTCCCACGAGATGACAAATTGTGTGAGAGCTTACAACAATTAGATCACATCGGAGAGCAAACCGTTACAGTTTACAGCTCATTAAACGAATGCCGCACTATCTCAGTATATATATAGGGAGACATATCCATTCATGTATCTATCTGTATCTGTATCGGACAGAGCACCACTTGAAACCGCAGACAGTCAAAGCAATTGTTGAAATTGAATTATGTTTATTTGATGTTTTGGTTTACGCACAAATTAGCTACGTCAGAGCTCTCGCCCCGCCCCGGCGGGCGACCAGGTCACGTGCGTTAACCCCGAGGCGCGAAAAACCAGCTCGAGGCAAAGTCGAACAATGAACAAACAATATGTCAGGGCGGATGCGGATGCGCAAACCTTTTCATTACCAGTCAAATTGGTTTGGCACACACGCGCCGGCGCACACTCCGCGTCACAAAGACCTGATGACAGTAATCAGTTTTGATGCAGGGTAAGTGTCCAGGATACCGGTACAGGCCCAAAGCTGACATCCTTAAGTGAAATCTTGTTACAAACCAATGTAAACACGATTGTTAATTTAACTTTGGCAATTGCTCTAGCTACCCTCGTCTGAATATCGTTCACCTACTATTATTGTTGTTGTTTCCATTGTGGTTGTTGTTGTAGTGGAAGCAGTGTTGTTGTTGTTGTTTCCATGCGGCGGATATGTCATTGGACCACAATTAAATTATCGCATTTCAAACGAGTGCGCCCGAGCGACGCGATTATCGCCAATGCACACATCCACTTGGACTTGATCCGACTGTGGGAAAGAACGGAAATAAAATGTACTCTCATTTGATTTGCATATTATCGTACTTGTCGCCTGTCACACCAAATAATTGGCCATATACAGATATTTATTTATTTAGAAAAGGATTAAAAGAGGATTTCTATTTCATTCGGCCAAGTTCGAGTAAAAGTAGAGTTCCAATAAACATAATATTTAAATTTATGTTAAAAAAAATAATTAAATATAAAATTAATCGGCTGATGTTAGAGTAATACATTTTTATTTTAAATATTTTACAATGATTATATAGATATGGATTTTGAAATCACCTTTTTGTGAATTTCCCTCACTAAAGAAATATTTCTTTAACTCATTTTCCTTTCTATTTCCCCTTATTTTCCCGTGATAAATAAAATAAATGTTTTTTATTCCTAAGGCACTTTATAACTGTTATTCAATCCAATTGCTTCAAGTCATGTTCGCATAATTCAATTCAAGGGTTGACTCGTAGCCAACTAAAAATAACAACAACAAAAAACAGATTGATAGTGTCAAACGTTTTTATGGTGTACTCAACTGGAGCAGCAGCCATCAAACGCACTCTCATTCGCACACACTCCATAGCATCCCTAACTGTTATCCTGGCCTTCGACTGACTATGTGGATGAAGGACTTGCGTCTGGAACATATCGATTAGTGCACTGCATCCATACCAGAACAAGGCCAGGGAAAATTTGTCTGTGAATTTGTACGCTGACACACGACCAGCAAAGCGCGAATACTTTTCCACAGGATAATCCCACCCCACCTCCAGTACTAAGGACTAAGGACTAACCCCTCCCTCAACCGTCGACCGCAATTCGTTGTGGCTGCTTGAACTGCTTGAAGCAATTGTCTGCGAAATTGTTTGTTTATTTTGATGTTGTTTAATGCGTGCTAAATCTCTGCCCTAATATGCGGCTATGGTCGAGCAACATCCTGGGAAAAGTAAACAGCGTCGATGCGAGGTGAATTCCAACGAGGATATTATGAAAGCTTTCACATTCGTGCTTTTCGGTTTGAAACCCATCTAACTTTCGCTTGGGGTAAAGTTTGGCGCAGCAGAACTTTAAGAGCTTATTTGAAATCTAATCTCCAGTTTTTCAAAAATATACACACCAACTACAAACACACGTATATCGTATTTAATAATGTTGATATCGGCTGATATATTCAATGGACAACAAGCTGACAATGAACATCATGACATCGTTTTATCTTTGTATTGGTTTTTCTTGAAATCAGTCTAATCTACATATATGATGAAAGTAGACACTAATAATTAATTTGTTCTCTTTAAATTTAATTAAATTATTAATTTTCTTATTTAAAGAGTAGTTGAACTTAAGTTGAACTTAAAATTGTTTCGTAAATAATATTATTTAATTTTACGTAAAATTTTATTTTACTTTACTTTACTTTACTGCGTAAAATTTTTTTTATTTTTTTTATTTTTATTTTATTTTTATTTAAGAGCTAACATATTAATAGTAAAATTAAACGTAAAAATTACTTTATCTCAATATTACGTAAAATTAATTGCGTAAAAAATTACTTCATCTCAAACATTGGTCATCTTTTGTTTGATATTCGCAAACAACTCATCACTTATTTGAATAAGGGTTAGCTCCTACGTACTAAACATTTGCAAGTAGTATATTATGCCATCCATAACCTCGGGGTTATTTCAGTTCACCGCGACGTCTGGCGATGTCATTCAGCTGTCAATTAAATTCGTGACCGTGTTTCATAGCAAGTGCTTTGTTTTGATTTTTTGTGATAAACAAATGTGAGTCGCTTTAAATATATTCAATGAACGTGTAAATACATTTTAATGCGCCAATCCCACAACAGCAGCTCCCATCCCAGTCAATCCCATTTCGATTCCATCCGATTTCGAATCGAAGAGCTCTTACCGCTACCCACTCGCAATTATAATATCAGACCAAAACAAACACAACAAAAACCGGCAGCAACACAGCGAATTTATCATTATATTTTTTTTAGCGACTTTTTTCTCTTTTTGGGCTACTCGATTCAACTGTGCGGCTCAATGGCCAGAGACGGAACTGAACGGAGGTGAAGAGAAGTGAAGCGACTTTAAGGCTGGTCAGAGCAGCGTTTAGTAAGTCAGTTGGCCGCTGTCCGTTGCACAGTTCGCACGTTGCGCAAAAAAAAAATATACGTACATACATGTATAAACAAAAACGGCGACAATTCTCGTAAATAAATGGCTAAAAATATTCAAGCAGTGGCAGACCAAAAAATAATACAAAAAATAGTTACAATACAAGCAACGCCCCAATCGATTCATTTTTGCAAAAGCTAATAAAGTAAATCCCAACAAATGCCAACACGTTTGCCCAATTTGGAATATGCAGTGCGGGCTATTGAAACGTGATATATGTGGGACAAGTGCGCAATCCTAACTACGGTAACTTTTAGCAAAGTGCTTCCGATTAAGTATCGTGACGTATGCATAAGTGGAGGGCCTCAGATATAGAGCAATTCACTAGTCGCCTACTTGCCAGTAGCAAGCTGGTCGCATGGTCAAGTGCCGGTGATAAGCGCACACGTTGCTGATAAGACGGGGGCGCCAAGTCGTAAAAATAAACTGAAATCAAAGCTCAAACTAAGCATTCTGACCATAATATAAATAATAATAATTAGTTACTGATCATATACATGATTTATAAACAACGCACCGACCAAAAGCAATAACAAAGCCCACACAAAATGCCAAGACGTCAGAGCGACGCTTGCTTGGCCCATGACATCGCAGCTGGTATGGAACGGGAACTTGAACTAGAATTGGAACTGGAGCTGCAGCGGCCGCTGCTGTCGTCGAAGGAGCAGGCCAAAAGTGAGTACCACACACGCGCCATTACCTAGGCACCGGGCTATTAAACCAGTTAAGTTGGTCAAACAAAACCAACTGGCACACACCCAAATACATACAAACACACACACACACACACACATACACCGGTCTTAGCCATAAATCAGTGACATTTGCACACTGCAAGTGCTGCCCGTTTATGAAGCTTTACTGCGCTGCAGGCGGCTCGCTTTTTGTTCTAATCAGATGCGAATACGAAATATTTGTCACTTAATTTATGAAAATCGAGTAGCGGCCAGAAATCTAATTAGAATATGCACAAGCACACTAATACATACTCACACGTCCATATATACATATAGCAGAACTGATATCGCGCCGTGCAGAATCTTAATCAATGCCTCATCTCCAGCTGCGCATTCTTTTCATTGAATAAAAACAACAACATATAAAATCAACAAACGAATTGTTATTTATTTAAGTGTTAATCATTAATAAGCAAAATGCGCTTCTCATTTGATCTGCAAAAACAATATCAAAGTTTATTATACATTTTTATAAAAACGCACTAAAAGCAAAAAGTGAAAAGGCAAATTTTATCGCATGCAACTTTTATCGCATGCGAGAAATATTTTGGATAAGCCTAGGAACCAATATGAATGATACCAATATTAGGCTAATTTTTTTAAGTTTACTCATTGATTAAAAAATATATTTATTGATTCATTCGCCCAGAAAAGTATATATTTTTGGTATCTTAATAAATAATTTCCGTGCGAACAACAGGATGTTCTATGACTAACAATTGTTTACCTATCAGCGTACTATGCCTTTTTTGGAAGTTCACAAATAATAGAATTTATTGTGAATTTACAAGTATGTGGTACATCTATATAGATAATCACTTAGAGTATGGCCAATAAATACTATTAGCTTTTAAAACCTGTTTATTATCACAATAGAATATTCGCTTCGGAGATGTTTTACTCAATTAGCGACACCTAAAGCAGTTAAACAGTGTTAGCCCTTTGTTCATGGATTGTGTGAAAATGATAAATAAATAATAGCCCTTCTTATAAAGTTGTTTTCGTGTAAATATTAGTTCAGAAGTTGCAATCAATAAAATACAGGCTATATGAAACAAACGCTGCTTCTGCACTTAGAAAATGATTATATGATATCATATCATTATTTTGTATCATTAATGGTATATTTTGTTAAATGCAAATTTATTGTCAACATATTTTATAATAATTTTATTTTTAAGATTTTCTACTTTGTGCGAGTAAAATGCTAAATAACATATATAAACAATGGGCCTATTACTCAGCTCAATGTAATACAATTTCATATGTTTAATCACATTTATATATCGGCGTTTCCGCCTTTTGTCACAGTTTTATCATAGTAAATGAATATTTCCATTAAACAATCGTCATACTCATCAACAAGATCACTCACCACAACAATAAAAAAAGAAAACAGAAAAATACAGAATACCCCGAAACAAATAACTATACAAAAATGTCAACAAATTATCAGCATTTTTTTTTATGATCTTTATCAAGCAAATTGTCACTGAGTGTCATCGCCCAACGATCGGTGCTGGCCACGTGCCGGCTAATGCCAAATAGACTGTTACTATAATTATAGAGAGAGAGGGGGAGCGAGAGAGAGAGAGAGAGAGAGAGAGAGAGAGAGAACATTGACTATTGTAGAATTGAACTATATATGTACATCTGGGGCTACATCTGTTGTAGAGCCGCTGGAATAGCCGCTAAGCACTAAATGTAACTTTGACGCGAAACGCATTTCTCATATGCATATTGATTTATTTTTAGTGCATAATATATCACACGACAGCAATTGTTTTTGACAGAAGAGCACATACTCTTTTTGTTGAAGACCAAACTACAACCAACAATAATAAATGAAATAAATCATACTCGCTAGTAACTATGTCCTTCCCAAATTCTGAATAGTTAACGAATAGTTGACAGAATAATAATGCCTACATATTCTTTTTATAAAACAAAAATAAGTTCAATATTTTGATTCATCAAATTAAGTGGAATAGCTCACAAGCTGTGAGACAATTGTAGTGTATCGGTTTGTTGAGTAAAACAATGCCGGCGATTAAGTAACAACAGCAACAGTTTTTCGCGCCAAGCGAGGCGAACTAAGAGAGAGCACACTCGAAGAGCACGAAATGCGAAGAGAGAGCGCGCAGCTGGTGCAGTAACAGCAGCAGCAGCAGCTGTTAGTTAGAACGTCGACGTCGACGTCGACTGCCAAAGAATGGTCTTAGCGCAGCATCAGCGACCCCACAGCAGCCCCCACAGCAATTGCCGCTTTCGCTATCGACGGCGTTAACGTAGCCACCAGCGCTGCTAGCGTTGCACAGTGGGTCAGATTCATATTTGCACTACTAAAGTTGCATAGGCTAAAAAGCTAATGGCATAATACAGTTTGCTTAGTAAATATATTGATTAATATTTTTATATTATGGTTAAGACGTATTGTGTTAAAATGTACACATTTTCTTACCCATAAATTATTAATAAAAGTAATTATGGATAAAATATGAGTTTTCACGTAAAATCCATTAAGTGCTGTAAACATTTTGTTTTTTTGTCAAATATTCTGAGCTAAAATTATAACATTAAATGGGTTTGACTGACTCAAGCAAAAAGGGAAATTCGATTTCATCTGCGAGAATTGGCCGAGAAACCACAGTACTTGGTCGTTGCGTGCAGGAGCAAAAGTTATAAAAGTTCTTCGCAATTCGCACGAGCGCTCAGTTGCTCTCGGTCATTCGTTGTGGTTGTGTGAACTTGTGCCGCAGCATCATCAGCAGCAGCAACAGCAGCAACAGCAGCAACAGCAACGACAACGACAAGAACAACATCAGCGGACAGAGACGACATTGTCGCCATCGTTGTCGCCATCGACATCGACATCGCATAGAGAATCAGAATCATAAGAAGCAACAGCAGGAAGAGTTTTTTCGTGTGAGCAGCCAAAGACAAAACGTTTTGTGGGTGCGTGAGTGCGCATAGTATAAAATTAAATAAATAAATTAAACAACAGCGGCAGCAGCAGTAGTGACAATAACAACAACAACAAATGCGAGCTCGGCAACAATATTATTATATCCATATACACATACAAGCACATAAATATATATACATACATATATACATACAAATATGTGCCATTATAGAAATACTTATACTTATAGTTGTTTTTGTTATAAGTAATAGACTGAAGGCGACCCGGTAATGTTTGGACAACTATGACGAGATTTGCTGTTAAATAGAGCATAGTAGACATCCACACATAGACACACACACATACATATACAACAACAACAAAAATAATAATAGAAGCGAAGATTTCTTGCATCACTTGGTTTTTGGTCAAGAGCCATAAGCTAATAATTTTTTTTATATATATATGCTTAGTTTCCCCCATTAACTTGACTATTAGCTAAAACAAATTGTTTTCGTCTAAAATTGCTTGTAGTTGTAGTTGTTGATAGTTTTATTATATTGTTTTCTCGCTTGCATTTGTTTTCCAAACTGCAATTCGCTGTCGTTTAAGCGAAGCGCGCGAAAATATTTCGTTTGTCTCACCACGCGGCGTATGAGTAACAAATGCGAAATTGATTCTCTCGCGCCCGCTCACTAGCATTCATTAACGAAATCCGCAATTGCAAATTACAGTTGCATTTACGATTCGAGAGCACTGCGAGTGCAACACGCAGCTCGCCGCAAACATAGTAGACAATAATAAATAAATTAAAAACAATTTTGTCTTGGCTTACGCCTCGTATGCGTAATGTCATAAACAATGCAAAACGCTTAACTCGTCAAAGGTTCATCATACGAGAGAAGCAACAAAGATACGGGACAGTTGGTTCTATGTGTCTGCTTCCGTTTGGTGCGCTTTTAAAAATTGATCAACGCAACGAGCAGTGAAACGCGACAAGGCGGGTAACGGATTTCCGCGCCAAGGCATCGAAACAACAGCACCCGAAAGTGGGGTAAGGAAGTCAGGCAGGCAGGCAGGCAACAGCAGTAGCACAGCATCGCTTTGCTGCCAATTGTGCAGCAGAACGCGTTTCTGGATTAGCCCGAGTCTAGCAGCAGCAGCAGCAGCAGCGACAGCAACAGCAACAGCAAGAGCAATAAGGTAAGCTCATTACGAGGCACTGCCAACATCGCCATGTTGACAGCAGCAACAGCAACAGCATACACATTGTGTCCCGGCTGTCCTTATGCTTAGAGCAGCTCCTGATGCTTGCATGGCTCGCGGATATGCCGCCAGCGGTGTTTGCTTTGCTTTTGTTTATTTATTTGCCTGTTTGTCTGTCCGTCTGTTTTTCTATTTTATTTGGTGTCTTTGTGTGTATGTGCGAGATGGCGTGTGTGTGTGTGTGGGTGTGTTGTGTGTGCATTAGAGCAAATAGCGCCAGCAAAAATAACAACAGGAACAACAATAAGGATAACAACGACTACAAACAACAACAATGACTTTATCTTGACAGATTGCAGAGCAGCTGCCTGAACTTTGTGTCCACGTGTATACGAACATTTATGTTATGTATGTATTATGTATTTTCCGGACATATCATATATACCCTTTGAATGGCATATAAATATAAAAAAATGCTTCGGTTACTTGCAATAGCAAGTTTTTCAACTCAGTGCTTGCTCTTAAATATGCTTGTATACGACTTATAGAACTATTTGGCTTATTAACCTTTGTTGTTACAATGGCAGGTACATATAAAAGAATTAAAAAAAAAATTATGTCGTGTCGTTAACACAGAGTCATCTTTTTATTATTTTGTATGAGATCTCTTCCAAAAATATGTCTGCACATCCCATTGTTTAAAGATATAATTGTTAAAAATCTGAAATATTTTTTGTTAATGCCTTTGCATAAAAAAATCATAAAAATTATAATATATAAACTTCGCAGCCATAGTTGCTGTCAACTTTTTCAAGCAATTGCTCCAAGGTGAACTTTTTAAAATAAGAATTTCGTTAAGTAAACAGTTCAAAAATAATGTAGAGGGAATATTTATTACACTTTAATTATTTTACATATGTTATTTTACTTTAGTTTGGCACAACCATTTATGCTATAATAACGATTAAAGGGCCAAGTTACTTATGTTTTTTAGAATAGAAGTACCTTCTTCAAAGGCTTTGCAACATAAATGAACCTTTCGAAAGAAAATATGTTTTTAATGCTTCTTGGAAAACACATTTGATTCAGCACGTAACAATAAAAATTTTTTGGGAATTCAAATACAAACCTAACATCAATATCTAATATCTTTTAGTCTTTTTGTGAAGCAAAAAAAATCCTTAATGGATATATACAAGAAAATCTGCTATTAACAGCTAGTGTTAGGAGATTTAGCTAGTTTATGTCTCCTACTAGTAAAAGTTACTCCTAATATACTCTAGAGTAACCAACATGTCATAAAATTTTATCTACTAGTCAGCAAATATTAAAGGCTTACTTGCCAGCCACAAAGCGCCAAGGGCAACTGAATACATGCCGAAGTCCTCTCATGTGCATGCAGCCAATTGGAATTGGAATCCGAATCTTAACAATGCATGCAAGAAAAAAAAAACGAAAAGGAAAATAGAAAAATGAATCAAACAGAGATACAAACATTGCTGGCAATCACCTGGCGCCGGTTGCCGCCGCCTCCACGAGTCATCCATCCATCCAGTCATTCAGTCATCGATGTTGGGTTATGCTAATGGCGGAAGCTGTGCCTCGACAACGACTGATTGGAAGCACATGAAAGTAGCAAATCAGTGCGCACTTTGAAATTGAAATTGTAATCAAAAGGCGCTCACAGTGTGGCAGGGGAAAGACAAGGGGCACGGGCAGGGGCAAGCCCAGGGGCAAAAGGCAAAGGCAAAGTAATGGGGACATGGGGATATCTGTGCTTGTATGTTGGTGGACTATCGCTGCTTAGTTGGCTAAATTTGAAATGGCTAAACGATTTGCTATTCGATTAAGAAGAGAACGGCTGCAAGGGCATTTCTGTAGCTCCATAGAGGCATTAACAACCACCCAAATAAATCGAAATGGAAATAGATTTGCGAATTCATGTTCATAACAATGGACGTTCATACATATATTAAAAAAAAAAAAAAAAAAAAAAAAGAATAAAAATACGAAAATAAGGATGTTGGTGGATGCTCATGGATAGCCACGGTACTGATGACCTACATTTTGTTAGCGCAGCTAAAATAAAATAGAATATGTATAAATTCATGCCAGCCTTTAGGGACCGGTGTATCTGTTGGTCTGTTTACAACAAATGCGAATATCATGAAGCCAGTCCGCCAGGCAGCTGGCCAGCTAGCAGACGATGGAAGGCAGTCTGTAAGGACTCTTCAATGCGGCCTGACAATGGCAGCGAACTAGTCCGAGCTGCGGCCAAAACGGATCTGCCAATATTGCAATGTACACGGAGATACATTTTCCTTTTTGTTGCTATTGTGGCAAATGTATATGATTTTTTTTTTTTTTTTTTTTTTTTTTTTTTTTTTTTGCAAACATTGCCAGCAGGTAAAGATACACAATGGAAACATTTGCATAATATATCAACATATTTTGCAGTTTACTGCCAAAAGGTTACACACACAAACACAAATACGCCCACCTCATTAATTCTGCGAAAATGTAAATCTTGGTAAATGCCTCGCAATTGATTTGATTCCATTTGATTTTCGAGTGTGTGCGTGTGTGTGTGTGGGTGTGTGTGCCTTTCTATTCAATCATTTGGCATTGTAAATATCTCTCGTACTTATTTTATGAGAGTTGTTGACGAAATTGTTAAGCCGATTTCAATTTGTGGCTATCAAAGACGGAACTGAGTCCCTCCATTAAATGTGTGGCCCATAAAATCAGTTACATCTCAATTGCAAATGGGCCGCTGGAAATTTGATATTTGCGTTTTCTCTACATTAAGTATGCGTGCGAACTATGCATACAAGGAGGATATACCAAATTACATACAATTTTCTAAGAAACATGGGTGAAATTGTGAAAATGTAAGCCTCAATCGAATAAATTCTTAGAAATCTATTTTATACGTTACCTATGAATCTGTTCATAAATTGGTTATTATGATTAAATATTTTTTTACAAATTACATTTTTTTATTTAATTATAGTTGATGCAGAGTTGGTGTAAGTTTGGGTATTTTTATTAATTGCTTGCAAATGGTATATTAAACTTGTTGAATTTTTGTATATCACGCCAAACAAAACAAACTTTGAATATTCTTTCTCTGATCGGAATTTCTGCGAGTAATTAAATTTCTCTTTGTTCTATTTCTCTTTTGAACTGCGTGAATTTATATACACATTCATTAAAAGCAAAAGGCTCACAGTTTATTTTCTGCGCTATGTAAAACTGAATCATTCACAGCTAGGTTTACTGAACGATTAGTCGCAATAGTTTGCCATAAATCTTTGGTGATTTATAGGAAGCCCATATAGCACATCACAGCTACTGTATGTTGGGGGTATGGTATGTTCGTTTTATTTGTGAGTTTTTATGTATGTGTGATTGTGTGTCCACATGCCAAAATCAATAACGATAATTGCAAGGCGTGAAATTTTAAATCCAGCACGTACATCGCTTGGATAAAAGGTTAATTGTTTTAATTTATAGCGCATAAAGGCATTAGCCTATATAAATGCATTTGGCAAAGACCGTAAATTATGCAAATAATATGAAAAAGAATTGCAAATGAATTTATAGCATTTGCAAATGCGTCCAACGAGACGATGCCAATACCGGAGCCAGCACCGTGCAGCGCATTTGTTGAATGAATACCCGTATATTACTCATAAGCCGCAAAGATTCATTTTTTTATCCGACCTGTCACGTCGCGACACTTGCGGATTTCGTTGTTGCTGCAATTTGGCAGCGAAGTGACGAGCCAGACAGCCCAGACGACAGATCGACCACTGCCCAGAGATGAGCTGTCATCCGGCTAAATGTCGGCATCTTATTCGTGCCATGGACGCAGCGGAAGCTGCTCACGCTGAAGAGCTTGTTATACGACTAACATATAGTCGCATATGCACGTGTGTGGACAGATAATGATTTCTACTATATAGTATTACCCACTTGGCAGTATTCTATAATCCAAATGCAAGTGCCTGGCATGCACGCTGGGGGCTTCTGCAATGGCAATGCATAATAAATAAATCCTTTAAATGTGAAAATTGCCTGGCACGTCATAAGCGTCCTCTCTTTAACGTCATCATCATCAGCATCGTCAGCATTGCACATTGTCAACGTCATCATTAACATAGCCATTATCATTATCATCAACATCTCATAGTCATAGGATGAAAGTGAATGCACTTTTATATGCATGGCTGCTAATTACAGCGACAGCTTGTCTATCTCTCAGTCTTTCAGGCAGCCTCCCCTGCTGCGATTATCGCCGCGTTTCCCCAGAGCTAAACGATTTCTTTTGTATAAAATTATTTAGCACATTTCTCGCGTTTTGTGGCGCTTATAATCTCTATTATTATTTTTTTTTTTTTTATAATTTACACTCGCTGTTTGTGTCACTTTTGGTTGCGGCAGTGCATATAATTGCAGCTAATTGCGGCTGTTTGGAAAAGAGCTATGCAAATTTGGGTTAGCATTAAATCGCTTAATTTAGGTAAAATTGGTGCACATTTGGTGAATTTTTAGGAAAGTGTCTAATATTTTAATGAGTGATTTATTTATTTATTTTATTTTATTAATTACTAATAAATATAATTAAACAATTTAACTACTAAGCTGATTGTCATTAGTAATGAGCTTTAAAAAATATATAATAAATCGAAAGATATGTTTAATTACGGAATTGCGCATTTCGCAATGTATGCTCAAAGATAATTCAAAATTGAACTATGTAAATTTGAGCAGAGTTTTGAATATTATTTACTGTGAGAGCTTTCTCAGCGCCCAATTAATTAGAGACGGGCGTTGTTTCAGCTTTTAATTAATTATACATATGAATAAACCTAGACGATGATGTTGTTGTTGGGGACGGCGCCGTTGGTGGATCCGCTTGGACCAGGGCTTCGAGTGCTGGCATTGACTTTTCAATTGAAACAAATCATTATTTGAGCATCGTATATATCTTTTTCAATTGACCGAGCGATGAGCGATGAGCAAAGTCAGCCAAAGCTAGCTGCTGGAGCGTGTCAAAAGATCGCACTCAAATGCATCCGTATCAGATATCATAAACCTATCAGTGAGCCAGCCAGCGAGTGAACTGACTCTCAATGCTTTCAATAAATATGTATATATTGTACGATCGAAATATGCATAGATTAGTTTTACTATGTGATAGTAATTAGAAAACTGACATGGTCCATTGCAGCCGCATTTGCATAGAGTGGCGTATGCTGCGACTTGTACACGAAAATTTATGCCCAGTTTGTATACAAAATCTTTAGGATCGGCTAACAAATTGGCAACAAAAACCAGATCGTCCGATTAATGCAAACTACGTCAGAGCGCCAACGCTAAATATAGTTTGCTATTCACTAAAAGTTCATTGAATATTTCAAATACTTATGACTTTCGAATAAATAAATGCTGCAAATATTTATAAACGGTGAATGGCAACAGTAAATCTACAATTGGTCTGTGAATAATAGAATAATAGCAGCACACAACCGGAATCCATTCTATTCCATGTTTAGCAAACAGTCTTGTAAAATTTCTGAGATATGTTAATGTAATGCCTTAGACCGTTTGCTAATGGCAATTGAAATTGATTGAAATAATGCAATTGAAAAGTACATCTAGCTGATCCAATACGGTTATATATATAAATATTTTATAGAATATTTACATAGAGTATTTCAGCTGCAATGATGCACTTCAGTCCATTGAATTTTTTGCCATAATATATTTATTGGAATATGCGAAGTATTAAGCGCAACCTGTAGATTTTATTTTGCATAAACATGGGTATTGTGTTGATAAAAATGGAGGCGGGCCTGGCACTGGGTGGGCTGATATATTAGGTGGCTTGGCTAGTTAGTCGAGCGACAGGTGCAAAATGCAATTAGTGTTATTTTCAGCGTGGCGTAAGATTGTGTATACGCCATGTGTGCCCGCCTGATGCGAATGAGTTGAAGGTGAAATTGTAATGGCGACGACGTAGTTTATAGCATTGAGACTGAGTCGCCGACACACATTGGCTCTGCAGCCCCCTTCCGCACCCCGTTCAGCAGCCCTCTATCATCATCCCAGATAGCCTGCTGCGTGAGACGACCTTCAGGCAGTGCCTGTCCATGGGTGCTAACTATGTTGTCAACGGCTATGCCAGCCAACAAACATTTACTACTTGCTGTAGGTATGCTGCAGGTCCTCTTCTTCCCCACGCGACTCCACTGACCGAAAAGGCAGCGCACTGCAGACACAGACAGCTATGACATATTTGTGTGCATGTGTAAGTCACAGCTGCAGCGCATGGCGTTTATGAAATTGATAATTAATTATCCGGCCAGCCTGCTTCTTCCCATTGTGCCTTGTTTTTGCAGCCCTATCCAGTCGCCGGACCAACCTCAATCCCTACCAGGCAGCCCTGGCTTGCGGCTTTTCGCGTATACGCTTCGCTTATTGTGTTTACAAGTGCGTGAAAATTTGCGCTTTACTGCCTATCACGTGCGGCATGCGGCATGTGGTATGCGGCATATGGCCACTGGCCACATATGGAAAAACAGAGACAGAGACTGAGAGAGCGAAAGAGTGAGAGCGAGAGAGAGAGAGATAAACACCCACAAAGCTGGGGCATACATTTGCAAAATGCTAATTTAAGCCGTGTTGAATGCAGCAGGAAAAGGAATGTGCATTTTCGCTTGAATTATGCGGTAATATGTAGAGAATCATTTCAGAAATGAGCATCTGGATAGTTAATTTAATTTTGATTGTAATTTTAAAGCTGATGTTCTCATAAATATATAAATGAGCTATAATATAATGTATGGATACAACATTTTGCCGCGCACTCTGTACATTGGGTATATATGAGACTTGATTTGATGTTTGTTAACTTACTTTGACCTTCAGCTAAGATAATTATACAATCACAAACATTACTTTGTGTCTGGATCCCCATTAGTAAGCAAACTTCAATCGTAATATGTGACTATTTAGCTACACCAAGCAGAAATCTAAATCAGAGATTATTGACCTAATCTAATTGCTACTGCTCTAATTGCTTTCATTAACATATCCATAAGATTGAATATGCCTGTGCAAGCATTTGGTTACTTTGCTCTCCTATTTCCTATTTCAATATCCACGCATGGGCGTAGTAAATACTTAATGATATTGAGGAAATGTGAAATTGACTTCATTTGACGTGTAGCAAAGTGTTTAATTAACAGCCACGCAATAGGGCAGTCAGGGAGGCAGACAGGCTCCATGAGAAGTTTGCAAAGGATTAGTGTGGCTAAGAGAGGGCGGCTCAATGGGATTTAAGTCAAACTTTATTTCTTTGTATTGAATTAGTTAGTTGTTGGCATGGATATTGTTACCTCTAACTTTATACTGCTAGTCAGTCACTGGCTGAGCTGGCAAATCCCTAACAAAGCCATTGCGCTGACCGCATTGAAAGAAAGAGCCACTAACAGAAAAAAAAAAAAACATTGTTGAACTAGCCAACTGAGAAAAGGACACGAACATGACGACCGGCCAGCCCTTCGAACCCCATCCAATGCAATTACATTAAATCTTAGCTATTATTCTTGTTCTTTTACTTTGTATTTGTGTGTGCCCACACAACTTTTGCTGGTGGCTCAGATCGGGCTTTGCCCGGCTGTGGTTAATCGCCCACGATGTGATTGAATTCCATCGAACGCAGGTTACGAGCAGCGGGCAAGGGGTGGCAGCTGCGGCCAACCGGGGGGAGACGGCTTCGGGCTCGCGTAATAAATGAAATAGAGTCTTCTTTGCTGCTTGACTTGGCTGCATTCGGCTTCAGCCTGCCCGCTTGCCTGTTTCTGAGAGGCTGACTTGGTTTATAGCCATTGCTAGTCACCGGCCACTGGCCACTGGTCACTGGCCACTTAACTAATTGCGTCTTTGTGTGCTCCTGACACGCGCCATAAAATTAATATGAATGCTCTTTTCCATTAAGCATAATCGAAATATGCGTGCAGCTTGCCAAGCCCTAAGGTAAACATCAAAATCATGAATATTTATGATCTAACAGAGATCAAACATCTTAATGAGTGAATGAAGTAGTAGAAGATTATAGAAAAATGTTTTAGTTTAGTAATTAAAATAACAAAAAATGCCCGAACGCGAATAACTGAACAAAATTGTCCCATCTGGAGTGCAAATTTAATACATAAATTATAGAAAATATTTCGGCTTAGCAGATTTACAGTATACTAACAAGTATATTTAGTATATCATAATTTTGGCCTGATGGGAGTTTAAGATTTAGTTAAAAGAGCTCCCAGCGATATATAAAAATTATGTGCACATCCAGCTCAAGTCAATATTTTCTCTTTTGCCAACCTTGCAGTTCCTTTGTGCGTCATGCACGACACAGCCGGCAAACCGTCCCCCATAACCACGCCCACACAGTCGCCGATGGCAGCGACGGAGCCCGGAACTGGGCCAGCTGAGGATGAGGATGAGACCGATGTGATTGGCGATCTAATGGGTCACTACGGCAAATGGCAGCTGCTGATGACAGTGCTGCTGTCGCTTTTCCAGGTGCCAAACACGTTTCACATATCCTCATCCGTCTACCAGGCGGCCAACAAGGACTTCTGGTGCCAGCGTCCACCACATCTGCAGCAATTGCCCGTGGATGCTTGGCGAAATCTGAGCAGCTCACAGGACAATTGTCATATGCGCGCTGGCATCGATTGGAGCCAGCTGAGCAATGAAACGCTGCCCTCACAAATGGAGGTAAGTAACGGGTGTTCATGCATGAAATCCCATTTAAATCCACAACCAGCCACGGGTAACTAACGTGTTTATCGCCGCTTGCAGCAACAAGCAGCAGCGGCTACGACTGCCAACGACGGGAAGCTGATTGCCTGCAACAGCTGGGAGTATGCGACAAACGACAATGTCGGTAACACTTGGACCTCGCAGTGGGATCTGGTGTGCGACAAGGAGCATTTGAAAAATGTGGCCGAGATGTTCTTTCTGCTGGGCGTTGCAACAGGTGGCATTATTTCCGGCTACCTCTCCGACAAGTTTGGTCGCAAAACAATGCTCTTCATATCGGCCGTGCTGCAGACCATATTCGGTAAGTGGGCCAAATAACATCCACAACCCTATACTATCATCACCACCATCATCATCATCATCATCATTATCATCATTGGCTGACACATAATTATCCTGCCGCAGTGACCTTTACTGCCAGCTCTCAATACACCTACACTCACTCAGAGACATACACACGGAAGTGACATTGGCAAATGCCGCCAGTGTCCCCTTTTGACTTTGAACTTGGCATTGGCGACGGGGTCAACGTTAGGTGGTTACTACAGCTGCAACTGCAGCATCTGCGGCATTTGCCTGCTTGTGTCGACCTTGTTGATTAAATCACGTTCAATGTAATTGGAATTTGCATACAAAAGGACATTCCTAATAAGCTATAGGCATGAATTGGCCAACAGCGTGCAGTCTTACAATGTATTGTGTGTACTTTAGCTATCCATTTATGAGGTACATGCCTTAAATTTATTGAAAATTGGTTTAGTTAGGGCAATAAGCACATACGGTCACAAAGACAGACGGGCAGTGCTAAACCGAATAGCCAGATATTGAGGCAGACTATGTAGAAGTCCTCGCCGTAAAGAGAGCTATAGAACAGAAGAAAGTACTCTCTATGTCATCTAATAATAATTATTATTAATAATAATGTATATATTGTACATATTTGGCATATCAACATTTAGTCTTATCAATCATATATGTAACGAGGTAATCCGTTCTAACTATGAGTGTATGTTTGCCTACATATCTGTTTGTATGTCTGCCTGTATATACATTTGTCTCTCTGCCTGCCTCACTGTCTGTCTCACAATCTGTCTCTCCGTCTGTGCCTCTGTCTGTCTAACAAAAGCAAGGAACGAAGAAAAACTACAGAAGATCAATTAAGTTGTCTATATGTATGCAGCAGTATTCATTTGGTACTTATATTTAAGTAAAATGCAGCTAGAGAGTACCTTCAGCAGAGAGAGGTCACAAGCTAACGAAGCTAGAATGCCTGGCGTAGCAGAGAGCACTCCCATTGGTTAGTTAAAGCTCGACTGCAACGATCCCTACGAAACTAACGAAGCTAGAATGCCTGACGTAGCAGAGGGTGTTTCCATTGGTCATTTGAAGCTCGACTGCAACGAAACCTACCTGGCTTCGGGCTCAACATTTGAGTGCGACTTAGAGTTTGAGTGAGAGTCGCCCTATATATAGGGCAGCAGTTGCAGCATTTCTTCAGTCGCCCAGGCCAAGTGAAGCGAAGTGTGTGATCGTGCAGCTAAGCATTAAAGACTTAGAGGAAATACTTCGAAGAAATACTTAGAGGAAATACTAAGAGAAACCACTTCGAAGAGAAATTCTTAGAGAAAACACGAATAAGAAGCACTTATAAAAAATACTTGGAGGAAATCATTAGAGGAAATACGTAATACCTACCTTTTTCTGCTTACGGACAGAGAGACAGACATTACCACGCCTCCTTCTGCCTATCACATACATTTAACACACCCTGATTCTCATTTTCAATGCACATATGTATGTAAATTAAAATTCAATCATATTATTATTAATATTTTGCCTTTTTCATCCCTTTAGGTCTTTGGCTGTACTTTTGCAGTTCCTTTGAGCTATATTTGACGCTGCGTGCCCTGTTGGGGCTTGTCTCCGTCTCTGTGACCTATTCGGGCCTCATTCTGGCAATCGAATATGTGGATGGCAAGTGGCGGACAATAGCCGGCATGTACAACCTATTCCCACTGCCAATATCGTATATGATAATATCTGGATTGGCCTATTTGACGCAAGACTATCAACGTTTGCAGCTGTGCATTGGTCTCCCAGGCATTTTCCTCTGTTTTCTCTGGTAAGGTCGATTAATTTCATCATATTTCCAGCTGAAGCAAAAGCTGTTCGCAAAGATAAACAAAACATGGCGCGTGAAAGGTGTAAATTGCCAATAAAATATCGTGTACACATAAACAATAAGTAAACTATTATGCCTGCCTATGTATGTGTACCGCATTGATCATTGAGTCGGCTGAGCAATAAATGGCAAATAAAGAAAAAACTGCGCGTGGGTGTCCCAATTATAAACATGCACACACATTTATACAGTCGAGGCTTCTCTGACCAGACGAGGAGGTGTCTAATTTATGAGTGTGAGACTGAAACTATGTCGGGTGTGGTTCTCTTTGGCAGGTTTGTGGTGCCGGAATCACCGCGTTGGCTGCTGGTCAAGGGTCGCATTGAGGAAGTGAAACGCATCATTGAAGCTGCGGCCGTTTTCAATGGACGCCAGCTGCCCCCGGACTATCAGCTGACGCCACCTACGCAGGAGAGCAGCTCACAAGACGTCACGTATCTGTTCCGGTCCAGCTACTTGAGGCGCATCTCCATTTGTTTTCTGTGCATTTGGTTCACCATGAACCTGGTCTACTACGGCATTATCTTGAATATGAGCTCGTTCGGAGGCAATGTCTACTTGAATTCGGTAAGTTGTCAACATTTTACATGAACGCTAAGTAACATTTAGGGCATCGAGGCATCGCTTGATTTCACTTGATTTAAGCGCATTAAGAAATTCTGTTCCAGGCCCGAAATTTCCTATGTAACTTAATTCAAATTGTTTCCATCAAACATCAAGTCTCAATTTTCTAGTGACAAGTGCGTTGCGAACACATTTAACATCTAACAAGTGCTAAGTGCCCGGCCAGTCCAGATCGGTCCGCTAATTGGATCTGTCAGTCTATTTACTATGGCTATGTGTGTATGTGCGTATTTGAATGTCGTGTCAGCGTGCCACGTCCAAGGCAGACAGTCGGTCAAAAGGACAGGCAAATGTGTTTACTATCAAATTATGATGTTGCTTACAAGAGCTTCCAATAAATGATGGTTTGGGGTGTTGCTGCTGCTGCTGCTGCTGCCGCGTCTGCCCAAATCACCCCCTCTATCCTCTCATTCAAACTTTTAAGAATCATGTGCGGAATTTGGCGAGGTGCCAAAGGCAAATGTTGCATGAAAAAGATTTTTGAAAAACTTAAACAAAACTTTTTAAGCTGTCTGCTGTTTGTGAATTTAATAAATTATAATTTCGAATATTCTATAAAATGTAATAAATTTAAATATTTCAAAATCATTATTTTATACCAAATGAAAAAAAAAAAAAAAAAAAAAAAAAAACATTAAATGATATTATTACTAAATTCTAAACATTCCAACTTTTATAACTGAATCTTGTTGACAGCTCTATAAACTATGATATATTTTGTATGCGTTAAAAATATGATTATCGAATTTCTAAAGCAAAAACCAAGATTTTAAAATTACAAAATGTTAAACAGTTTGCCTGACAAGAGTGGAATACTAGAATAACTGTAATTTTGAAGAAACATATAATCTAGCTAATATCACGCTAAGTGAGCAGCACTTGCTACAACATAATATCCAAAGTATTTTTTCCGTAGAAAATTTATTAGATAATTTATTTTGACATGGCATAGCGCACCTTTGATGCTGCTTTGATTTAGTGTGGTCCGCCGACATTCGAGTAGATCTGTTTTACTGATCTGATGTCTCTGTCTTTCTGTCTGCCCGCGATTTTTTTTGCAGGCGCTAGCTGGCCTAGTCGAAATACCTGCCATTGCGGTGGCCATGTACATTATCACCAAGGTGGGCAAAAAATGGCTCTTTTGTGCCACCCTGTTCTGTGCCGGCGTCGCTTGTTGCTGTGCTGCGATCACTGAGGGACGCGAGGACATGCTCTGGCTGAAGATCACATTCCTGATGATGGGCAAGTTTACGATCAGCGCTGGCAATACCATCATGCCGGTTTACACCGCTGAACTGTATCCCACGCCCATACGCAATGTGGGAGTGGGCGCTTGCAACATTGCTGCTGGATTGGCGCTCATATTAACGCCCTACTTATCGCTACTGGTATGAAATAAAATTGGACACTAAATGACCAACATATATTAAATTTGTATTCTCTTTTGCACAGAACAAAATCGAAGGCCACCTGCTAATGACGCTGCTCACCGCTTGGAGCATTTTTGGCGGCTTTGTGGTGCTCTTTCTGCCGGAGACAGCGGTGCGAAAAAATGCACCGTCCGCAACAAATCGCCAGAATGCAGCTAAGCAGGTGTAATAAATTATAGAGACGTTGCTCTAATACGTCACACCGTACTCCCAATACTCCTGTCACCTAAGAAATATTTTGGCTGGTCCAAAGTATGTAAATGAGCACACAGGCTACCAGAGAACTACTTAATATCAAGCAGTACCCACTTGAATCGCTGCCCAGCCCCGATTTGACATATCCACCGCCTCAGCCACCGCCACCTTCTACTAACCAAGAACTCAAGTAAATAAAATAGCGCAATTAATCGAATGTCCACGGAATGCCATAAGTCTAAAAGTCAGGCAGGACCTTATTTGCGTAGCAAGTAGTGAGTATTTAAAATTGAAATAATATATTAAAACAAAAATGTTATTCGTAATGTAATAATGGCTTTTAGCTTATAATAGTCTAAGAGTAAATAAATAAATCTTGTTAACGATGTCACAATTCGGAGTAGGTCAATCTCTTCGGTATCATCGAAGATG
Source organism: Drosophila arizonae (assembly GCF_054131065.1). Lineage (NCBI taxonomy): Eukaryota > Metazoa > Arthropoda > Insecta > Diptera > Drosophilidae > Drosophila > Drosophila arizonae. Next base: position 14,296,314 of record NC_142922.1, on the reverse strand, counting down.
TACAAATTTCACATAAATATAATACAACAGGAACTTTAATGAATAAATTATTGCAATAATTATTTTCCTGATTTATAAATTCTTAAATTTAATTTTTTTTTTTTTAATTTTTAGGACCTTTTATTTAATAAAAAATTGTATTTAAGATTTTGTCTATTTCCGCTCTCTCTATTCAAGTTTTTAAGGATCTTATAAAAATAGTTTAACAAAAATGTATTTAAATTCTTTGACTCGTATCCTGTTCATATTTTGGTGAGATTATCGTCGGGTGTCCGAATAACTAAAAAAGAATATATTTGAAAAGTATTGCTCAATTATTTACTCTATCAGCAACGGAATCAACAGCCACAATATATTTAAGTCAAAAAATTCTTGTCAATATGTCTTGTCAATATGTCAACGTATACATAATCTCGTTGTTGTTGCCGTCTTCGATGTGCTCGCCTATTACCAAATTAATATACATATATAGAACATGCAAAACAAATTAAAGTAATTAATTAATTGAAGTGAGAAGTGTTATCTCTGGTAAATGTAGTCAATTATTCGCTTACTAAATATCGGTCAATTATGCATATTACATAAATATTAATTATGTATACATATTTATAAATATATTTAGACGTATATGTATTTGTATATAGACACGTACATGCATATGGAGAGCAGGTAATGCTGCTTGTTGATTGTTCGCACACCTCATATTGCAAATTTCTTTCTAACGGAATATCATCAACAATAATTTACAAATTTCCCACAATAATGCATTTAAATTTATGAATGTATGTAGTTGAATATAATATAATAAATTAATCGCGTAAGCAATTGGCTAGAAATATTAAGAATTATAAATTTGTTGCTATATGAAACCGTCAAAATGCTTGTTGTACTTACAAAAGATATTATAATATTATTGTTCTTATCTGTAGGCTTTTTTGTTTGCTTATGAATTATTTTGAATTGTACTTACGAGCTAAGTAGAACCTTATATTATGCTTATTTATAGCATATTCTGCTTATCTAAAAATGCAAAATTTATATTTAAAAATAATAATACAAGTAAAAAATCACATGTAAGTTTAAGATTAAAAAAAAAAAGCAAAAACAAAATATATATGACAGATGAATTTGTAATGTTAAAGTATGGATAATGCGAGAGCTATCAAGTTACGTTTTTCAATGTTAATGAAAAGAATGTAAGAATCTATGTTAACTTTTCGATATTACATCTTAAATCGTCTTTAAAGCTGATGTTCTATGCTCAATGCTCAACTGGATTTTAGAAAAGAACAAAATAAAAATGTTAATTATGACATACACATATATGAATTTGTTGTAAATCAAAATTACCACAGCAACGTAAATGAATTAGTGTCAAAACAAATATGCTTAAAATAATACAAAAAATAAATAAATAAATAAATACATGTATATGTAATACATATGTGGAAACGTTTACTGCAAGCAACATATGGCTCTAGGCGGAAAGCTTTCAACCTACGACAACTTTCGAGTCGTTGACTTAGGCGAAGTTTTGCAATTAGATTTGACGCAGCTGGCAATGCCGCCATTTAGAGCTTTTGAGCTTTTCATCATTTATAATAGCTTGACTGAACTTTTAACGGATTTAGATCGTCGCGAAATGCAAAGCAAACAATCGACGGCGCGACTTCGAACAGTACAATTGATCAGCAAAGAAAAGCAATAATATATGTACAGAAGCGGAAATAATTTGAAGAAGTGTTACACTTAGACTATTCAACATTTTGTATTTCCTCGATTGCGCTATGAGTGGTGTCTTGCGTCGCGGTTCCCTGAATTTTGATTGCGTTGGCAGCTCACGGGGCAGCCTTGATTCCAACCTTTATGGCGGCTACCGAGAGACAAAGCCAGCTCCAGGCACACCGGAAATAAAAGTAATTGCAATGGATTTTCGTCGCCACTCCGATGACCTAAAGAAGGTCGGCCTCATGGCTGTCGGCGTGCCAGTCGCTAGCCCTGTCAAGGACCTTAGCCAGGATGTTGATAGCGATGTTCTATCCAATTTTCTGGGCCATTATCGCAAATGGAGCTTTATGTGGACCTTTCTGCTCTGCCTCTTCCAGTTGCCCACCACATTTCATTTGTTTATGTTTGTATTTCAGGTAAGTTTCTGTTTGTGGACTGACAAATATTTGCACAGTTGATTGCGTCGCTCACTCATAGCCAAATTATAAATTGCCTGCGGTGTTTTGTTGTTTAGTGTTTTGTGTGGTAAGACATATCGAAGGCAATTATGCATTGCAACGGTTTTAATAATTGATTTGGTTCGGTGATGGGAAGAGAAAGTTATACTTGAGCTGATCAATCGATTGATTGGTTGAATTTCGTTTGATCCCTTCCATTATCAAAATATACCAAGAAATGTGTGCCAAAAGCTTACTTCGTAAGACGTAAATGGGTTCAATTAAAATACTACAACCGTATTGATCCTCAGCAGTGGACACTTCAGTAGTTTTTTAATGAGTAAGTGCAAAAAGAAAAATAAGTAATATCAAATCTCACATTCGACACTCGCTGGTAGTCTGTTATCTTGCTGAAATAGAAAACGTGTGATAACATAAAAGCCCCGGGCATCATAAGTATGCGGCCCGCCACCACTTGATAATGTTCTGGTTCTTACACAGCAATACGACGAAATTAATAAATGGCTATGGGAGTGCGAATAATAATACCTATTTGCAATACATATGTGGTATAATCTACATACATACATAAATTATCTGAAATTTGTTAAAATTTCATGCCTTTAAGGCATTGTCGATGTCGCGTGTGCCATGAAATCCGCTCATGATTGACCTTCGAGAAATTTGCATTGCCAGCGTTCATACTTATTTTATACGCACCCAATGGGCTTCTCAAGTTTGCAATCTGCCATCGTTTGTCACAGCGAATATCTGTCAGAAACTTAGATAAATTTGCGTGCAAGTCAATTGCGAACACCGATTTAGGCACTTCGATTGTTTGATTCGGGGCACGATAATAACGATAATCGACTAGCGTGCTAATGTGCATTTGAAAAGGTAAACCAAAACAAATATATAGAAAAAAGAAACAAACCACAGTGTACCTTGACATGTACGGTGTACAATAGAGCTTACTAAATACGAAAGAATATTGCAGCATCAAGAAGTCAAGAACTTAAGATATATGTACCTTAGTACGACTACTAACCAGTCAATAATTTCATGTTCATAACCCCCAATCAAGGGGCCAATCTTATATGCACGGAAATAAAATTGGCTAACTAACGAGCAGCTAATATTACCTAAGCTTAACTAATTGATCGGTTGCATATGATGTAATATTATAAAAATTGCAATCATATGAAACTCCATATACGTATTACTATAATGCAATTTTTATGTAATGGTACATAGGGCGTATAATTAAAAGCGGGTTACAAAATTTAGGCTTTTAAATATATTTGATATATTTGCATATTAGTACAATTGTTATGTCCATTTAGCCACTAGCTTACGCAAATGTCCGACTTTGTATGTTAACACAATTTTGGGATCGGCATAATTTTTGATATTGTTCATTCTGATTCAGTTACCTAACCCTACCCACTGAAAATGCTACTGAGCTTTAAAATTTAACTGAGATAAAATATGAAAAATCGCAATATTTTAGGCATGTGCAAAGCTGAGCTGACACTGCTCACACGTGAATGTTAAAATTAAATGTTAAAATCTTACAAATATTCTAATTATTTTATACAAATAAAAATAAATGTTGTCTAAGAATTTAAAAACATATATTATTATTCTCATATAAATAAATATTTAAAAAAAAAAATAAATTAAAATTAGAAATGTCAGTCTGGAAACACTCAGAAAGCGGTCAAATGGCTTCACTCTTTTGCTCCAATCCCTATTTTTTTTTGTAAAGAGGCTCTGAGATTTATGGCTTGAGCTTAACTAAATTCAACGCTCAACTGGGTTAATTTATGCTAAAGCTCGGTTCATCAGTTAAGCGCAGCTCTTTTGAGCGTCATTTCGGCTTTGTTCAATTTTATCTGAATACCCCTTTAAAAATCTTGTATGATGGCGCACCTGTGCAACAGTGACTTCCACTTCGATTTCAACACCTGCCCGTCTAACAACTCAGTTGTAAGAGTAAAGAGCACGCTTGTGGTCCACTATATGGCCGAGGCTCTCAGCAGTCACACACGAAATCATTAGTTACGCATAAAAATCGAACTTTGCATATGCCTATATGCTCATTGTCCACTCATTTGCTGCTGCTTTGAGTGCGTTTCTTAACTGAAAATATATAAATTCGCAAACATTCTAAATCAGTTTAATTGTGTCGCAAGTGGTAGTCGGTTGACTTTGCTCTCTAATTCGATTCAAATCGGGCGCTCAAAATATGCAAACGGTCGAAATAAATACAGCTGGCGAGTCGTCGCCCATGTTGCTAGCCACGCCCATGGTCGGCACCGAGCAGTTGGAACTTCTCCAAATGAAGACGTTGCAACGACTTTTGGGCTCCGTGAGCCGCTGGCAGCGCATGTGGTGCGCTCTGCTATCGATCCACCAGGCCATTTGTACGTTCCACATATTCGTCTATGTGTTTCAGGTGAGTGATCCCCAGAACCAAGACCTTACCCTGGCCATATAAGTTACTTAACTGCAGTTACACTCGCAGTCGCAATCGCAGTCGCTGCGAGCGTCGTTGCACTTCAACGCCTCAATAGCGACACGAACAAGCCCCAACAACTTGTAACCTGCTTTGATGTTCTGCGAGCAATCACATAAAAACACACACAAATCACATAGCATTCTGTTTGAATTGCCCGTGTTTTGTGATAATAAGTAGTCGTAGAATAAGAAGTCGTAGATAAGAATTGTGTGAATGTAGTAAACGAAATGTTGTTTAAAACAGCATAACTGATCATAATGAGTAATTTTCTAAATATAATCTAAAGCGCTTTTAAATAGAGATATAATTATTTAATTTGTTATTCATCTTTTATTAAGAAACGCGTTTGTTTAAATACTTCACAAATCTCAGCAATTTTATTCAATTCTGGTTAGACCAGCTGGCTCAATCGAACTCCGGTGAACTGACAGAGTTCTTAAATGCCTGATATATAACATATATTGATAACTAACTCACCTTACCTGAAATGCTCGATTTTCGAGCACCTTAAACTTGGATGTGAGTTGTTGCGACTGCAAAAGTTTTCAATTAATTTCCACACCCACTGATCTATATCAGGTGCTGGCCAGAGGTTGCGCTAACCAAGGTTAACTTTGAAAGGTTACTCCGGCGCCCCGAGCCAATGGCGACCGCTAAATGTGTCTAAATATATCAATTAACTAAGAATAATAAAAATACGCAAATATTGCTGGGCCAGTTTGTTTGCCTGCGAGAGAGGTACACTGGTTACACTTCTCTTTGGAAATTTACACTTATATAAATGCCAAGCGTTCTCCAATATATCAGAATATATTTGATCTATAAGTATATACCACTGCAGTAGGTTAGTAATCATACAATGACCCCACACAAGCACAATTAATAATAGGCTATCAAATGCAAAAGGCAACAGGTTTGCAAGATCTATTGTGTGTTGCTGGGGTATTTGTAATCAGTCATCTTTCAGTATTCGCCCTTAAAAATGTATTTATATGTCTACATCAAAACCGTCATATTCTAATAACAAATTGTGTATGGATTACATAAAATAATATAAATAATTACTTTCATTTTAAAATTACCTTAGATATGATCAGCACATAAATAAGAGTTGGAAACTTTAAATACATAACAAGGCTCTCCACACTTTTCACTTTGCTATTCATATAAAGAGGCATTGTCGGCTTGAGTTTCAAGCCTAATTGGAATCAATTAATTGTTTATTTCTAAGAAAGGCTCTAAACAGTTAAGTAATCTTCAATCCAACATTGCCTGACTGCTGACCAGTGTGCCCGATGTCGTCATTATATTAAATTGCAATCAGGTGGAAAAAATAAAAATAGAAAACAAATATTAAATAAGACAAAAGCACACACATACTCGCTGACAACAATCGGCTCGAGCTCGTGCAAATGTATCTGCAAACTCATTCATCAAAACGACACAACTTATAAGCGGTGGTGCAGTGGGGTGGTGTGGCTTGATGGTTGCAGCCTGGTGGGGATCATGCGGCTGAGCCCACGCTATAAAATTCTATGTTGGTTTTGTATGCAAATGCCTGAAACGTGACAAGTATGCGCCGCAACAGTTGAAACCACAAACAACGGCTACACGGACTCACAGTTTATGGCGTGAGAGCACGGCATAGACGGATAGATAACAGCAATGTTATATGTCCACATATATAACTCGTTAATCAAGGAACGAGACCAGCCGGCAGTTTCGCAGAGCATTAGCTTTTACTTGTGCTCTCATTAAATCGACTAATTTACTTTCCACGTGCGTCGACATTGGTGTCGTTGCTGTTGTTAATGTTTTTGTGTTGTTTTAGTACGAACTTCAACTTGAACTTGAAACCATTTGCTCACTCACAATAACAACAACACCAACTCCTAATGGAAGCACGTACGAAGCGGAATCGAATCAACCTGTTGAACAATTGCATAGCGTATACGCTCCATGCGCCGTAGCTCAAGCCCGAGTACTCATGTCCGGTGAATGACCTCCCATCTACCCCTGTTTCTCCACTCTCCTATGTCATGATATTGATGACTGTCTGTTCCATATTAAAGTCACCACATCAACATCAAACAGCCTCGCTGGCAATCCCAACCAACCAGGCAGGCGTATGTTTTCCAATTTCCCGCCTGCTGTAACAGCCATGTTCAATACTCATGAGAAGTCATTGGCCTGCATTTTATTATTTTTACATGCAATCGTTTTTTTACAGCCAACATCTACATAAACTTCGCCATTGACCAAAGCGAAATACAAATGCATGCAGCGTTAATTAATCAATTTCCAAGTGCCATCGTAAGCGCCAGTTGCCATTAGTTAATTGTATAGCCTAACATCGACTTATCGATTGAATACAAATCAAACATATATACTCTGATATACGTATAAATAATAAAAAGCACGCTTTACTCAGGCAATTCAACTTTATTGCAATTTAGAATAGTTTTGGTTGCAATAGTTTCTTAAATTAATTTTTTATAATTACTTCCACCTAATTCAATGAAACTAAATCCATGTGCTTTCTAAGTACTACTTAAATACCTTGTTACATAGCTCACACATTCGAAATGCTTTGCACTAGGAAAGTCAATTGTTTGAAAATGAAAATAGACAGCTAAAGCCAATTTGAGAAAATTGTAAAATTTTAAATGCTTTAACGACTATAACTATCAAGATTAATTAATAGTAAAAAAAAAAAAGTGTTACCGGAATCAACGAATTCAACTGCACTAAAGCGATTTTACTAATGGAATGAAGTTCTAAAGAGAAAAAATTCAGGTGAAAGTAAAATCATTAAAAATAGTTGTTAAATGAATAAAAATATACATATATAAATACATACATATAAAACATGTATAATTTTAATTAATCATTAAATAATATAGTATAAGGGAGAGTGAAACAATATAATTGGGTATGAATCGTTTCACTTGAGTCTACTGATACACAGAAGCTTATTGTCGAATATCTCTAATCATTATTCGAAATACTAATTTTAAGCAAATTATATATAAAGTTAAGAACTTCTTCTAGTCAAATTCATTCATTTAATCAACATTAGAATGAAATCATTAAATGAAAATAAATAAATAATCTTTTGTTTGTTTTTGAATGCATAATCTACTTAATTATCCAAAAACCAATCTCGATGATACCTAACAGAAATCGAAATAAATAAAATCAAACCAAATTAAACCCGTTTAGAGTTTATTTAAAACCTAACATTTTTATAATCAATTAATTTTGTTATTCATAGTACCATTTATTTTATTTCATTTAATTCTACATTCTAGACCGCGCCAAAGGATTTTTGGTGTGCCAGGCCAGCAAACCTTCAGAACCTGAGCATCACGGAATGGCGGAATCTCAGTCAAACCCCTAATGGCTGCCAACTGCTAGACATTGACTATAGTCAGGTTATTTTAGACAATGGACAACTAATCAATTGGCCGAGCAATACCTCTGCAGTGGGCTACAGAAAGTGTCAGCAATTTGAGTTCTCCGATGTCGATGGCGATGCCAAGACCCTGGTGCAAGATTTCGGCTTAGTTTGTGGCAACAACATTACAAACTATGTGGAAATGTGTTTTCTGATAGGCGCAGCAGCTGGAGCAGTGCTGTCCGGCTGGATCTCAGACCGTTTTGGTCGGCGACACACATTGATGAGCTTTGTGCTTATACAAACCGTTTTCGGTGAGTCCATTAAATAGTTTATAGGGCAATCACTGAGCAAATTGCATGTGCTGGTCCAGTCCAGCCATGGCGTCTATCTTCTAAATGTCATTTAAATTAAACTTTTCAGACCACGTGTCGGTATGGGTCTTGGTGTGGGTGTGGGTGTCTGTAGTGTGCGGTATGGGCTCGCAGCACATGCATTTGCATTTGTCCGCAGTACAGATTTTAATTGAGTTTACATTCTTATTTACGTGCCTGGCCTTGCACCTGGCATTCCCGCCTGACACTCTCATGCCCTCTCTCACTGTCTGCTTCACGTGTTTTTGCTCTCTTTCTATCACACTGGTGCACAGGTGGTATTTTGGCCTTCTCGACATCGGTGGCCATGTTCATGTCGCTACGTGTTATAATTGGATTCGCATCAATGACCGTGACTGTTGTTAGCTTCGTGCTAGTCGTCGAGCTGGTATCCGGCAAATGGCGCACAATAATCGGCATATTAAACATTTTGCCAGTGGCCGTCTCCTATGTCCTGTCCTCTGGCATTGCCTATCTGATCCGGGACTGGCGCACACTGCAGCTGGTCATATCCTGGCCATGGCTAGTCATGTTATCGATTTGGTAAGTAACTATAATGATTTTTTTAAATATTAAAATTTTCCATAGATCTATTAAGTTAAAGAATCCAGAAAGTTTACTAATTTTAATAAGATTCAGATTCATCCAGCATCCAATGAGTGCTAAATTTATGTATTTCTTTATCATTAAAAAATTTAAGCAAGGTATTTTATAGTTATCCAACATTGAAGGAGCGACAAATTATATTAAAGTTTTCTGTCTCATCGAATATATTAATATATATAATGTACATATATTTTGTATACCACTGTATATTTGCACACGCGTAATGTCTAAAACTCAATTACTTAAACACAATACAACTGTTTTCATACAAAATTACATAAATCATTTGATTTCAGTATTGTGTTAATTACATTGTTTGCTGTTTTGACTAATTATTAAATGAGTAATTAGTAAATCTTGCTAAAATCTTAAACGTTCTAATCTCGATTCAAAGCTGTGTTTACAACTTGCGTTATTTATGATAACGATTAAATTATACATTTGTATGCGAAGATAATATCATTTTTGATTCCGAATGAAATATTTGTTTATAATTCTTTTAAAGTACACGTAACAGGATTTCTCAGTCAAGCAAATTCATTTTAAGGTTTATTCATGTTCATTTCGAATGTCAGAGCTAAACAAATTTTCGCTTCTGCTTTGAGCTGTTAGTCTATTAATAAATCCTTAACACAACGCAATTAACTCTATAGCGCAATTTCATAAGAATTCAATCAGCTGAAAAATCTTTCCGGTTTCAAGTGATATTGATGTTTCATGTGTACTTGACTACTTTTTACTATCTACGATCTATTTAAAATATATTATTTTATTTATTTTCATTTCAAGCAATTCTTAAAAAAGTGTTAGATAAGTCATATCGTTAAATATTAAATATTTCTTTCTTTTGTACTTACCACTGTATATATAATTATTATTATTATTATTAAACGAACTTTGCCATTTAATTCAAATTAGTGTTAATATAAACATAAAATATAAAAGTTTTCTAGTTATTAATATGACAACTACAAAAAATGCATATATATATATATATATATATATATATATATATATATATATATATATATATATATATATATATATATATATATATATATATATATATTGGGTAGTCTAAAAAGTCTTTTCGTATTTTGCCAATAGATGTCGTTGGCGTCGTATATCTCCAGTGCTACCAATCACATTGTGTACACATTGTGGTGTTCGATTGGTAGCACTTTAAGCTTCGATTGCCAAAAAAAAAAAATGTAATTCAAAGAATTTGAAAAAAGTTACAGCTGTTCAAAAATGAGTGAAAATAAAGAAGAAATTCGCTATATTTTGAAATTTTTGTATAAAAAAGGGAAGAATGCCACGCAAGCCACTAATGAAATTTGTGATGTTTACGGTGACGATGCTCTATCAGTTCGTGTAGCACAACAATGGTTCGCACGCTTCCGTTCAGGAAATTTCGATGTGAAAGATGCACCTCGCTCTGGTCGACCAATCTTTGAAAAAGTCGATGAAATTATGGAAAGGATTGACCAAGACCGTCACATAAGCAGCCATGACATCGCAAATGAACTAAACATTCATCATCAAACGGTTCTGAACCATTTAGAAAAGGCTGGCTACAAAAAAAAGCTCGATGTATGGATACCACATGAATTGTCTGTGAAAAATTTATTGGACAGAATTAACATTTGCGATTCTTTGCTGAAACGAAATGAAATCGAACCATTTCTGAAGAGAATGGTAACAGGAGACGAAAAATGGATCAAATACGACAATAATGTGCGAAAAAGATCATGGTGCAAGAGTGGTGAAGCTCAACAAATGGTCGCAAAGCCAGGATTGACGGCTCGAAAGGTAATGCTGTGTGTTTGGTGGGATTGGAAAGGAATAATCCACTATGAGCTGCTTCAGCCTGGTCAAACGATTGATTCGACACTTTACTGTGGACAACTGATGAGATTGAAGCAAGCAATCGAAAAAAAACGGCCAGAACTGATCAACAGAAAGGGCATCGTATTCCATCAGGACAACGCCAGACCACACACATCTTTGATGACCCGGCAAACACTGAGAGAGCTTGGCTGGGAAGTTTTAATGCATCCACCATATAGCCCTGACCTTGCAACTTCGGACTACCATTTATTTCGGTCAATGCAGAACTCCCTTAACGGAGTAAAGTTGGCTTCAAGAGAAGCCTGTGAAAATCACTTGAAGCAGTTTTTCAAAGAGAAACCACGAAAGTTTTACACGAATGGAATTATGTCTCTAGTGGAAAAATGGCAAAAGGTGGTCGACCAAAATGGTGCATATTTGATTTAATAAAGTTTATTATAAATATTTAAAAATATGATTTGAAGTTTCATTACAAATACGAAAAGACTTTTTAGACTACCCAATATATATATATATATATATATATATATATGTATATAAATCTACATATATGGCTATGAGTTCTCTGGATTAACTTGTCACTTAGTCATGTGCCTATATTAAAGTAATGTTAAATACATAAATATCCAAATTATCTATGGGCTATTGCTACGAGTGACACGAACTACTAGCAACCTATTAAATTAACGTATTTTGTAGCTACGTGTAGCACGTGTACAAAAAATATATTGTAAATGAGCTTCCAAAGCTTTCTGTAGAATATGTAACAGATAGAAATAAATCCGAATTCGAAATTTGTATTAAAAATGGGCAGCATTTAGAACTTAATTCAAAATAATGTAGGTAAATTTTGCAAATAGTTATTTGAATTATTTGAATATGTAAATTGGGCAACTATAATGCTGCCGGATATCTCCTAGTCGTCTACTTCCGACTAGACTTCTGCATCTTGCTTTTGTGCTTAAGTCTGTATTTGTTGAATTTATCGTTTTAAGTTCGAGCTTTCAGAATTGTTTACGAGTATGTGACTTGAAACCGCATTTAGTGCGTCAAATAAAAAAAATAGAAGCAAAAAGTTTAGGTAACCATTTCATTGTTATTTTCACGTTCGCTTTTAACTTCAAAGTGAAAACGAAATGTGTAACAAATTCCTGACAGCCACTGACCAAGGATTGACAGCATTTGTTGCGTGGGATCAATTAGATTTCGAACGGACAAAGGCAACGTTCCACACATTCCTCAATATTTATCCCAGTTGCTCGTGGCGATTCGCTCAGATTAGCCGCCTTTGCAGTAGCTATGCATTGGCATTGTTTGACTTGCTCGAAATCGAAAGAAAATGAAAAATTCCAAAGTGTCATTGGTCAGGCAATAAATACAAAGAGATGACATTGATTCTCTATTTGCTTCAACAGGTACTGGCTGCCGGAATCTCCACGGTGGCTTCTGGCACAGGGACGCCTCGAGGAGCTGAATCGTCTAATTGAGGGCGCCGCCAAGATGAACGGCACCGTGCTGCCCAACAACTACCAAAAGATGCTGGAAGCCGCCGTACCCATTGAATTGCGGCAGGACACCTCCCAGACGGAAGCTGTCACCACAGTCGTTGAGGAGAACAAGATACCATCTGATGTACCTCACTTGAATGTGCATGTAAATCCGCTGTTTGTGGTCTTTGGCAGCAAATACTGGCGTACCACTCTGCTCACTCTGATTATTTGGTTCACCCTAATTATAATCTACTTTGGCCTGACGCTGCACTTGAGCAACTTGGGTGGCAACGTCTACGTAAATAGCGCAGTAGCCGGCAGTGTGGAGTCCATTTCGATATGCATCAGCATCTTCGTAGTCATCAAAGCCGGTATCAGGCGCAGCCTGCTGGGCTACATGTTGCTGCCTGGCCTCTGCTGTCTGGCCACCAACCTGGTGCCCCAAAACGAACACAACCAGTCAGGCGTCATTGCTCTCGCCACTATAGGTGAGTGTCCGATAGAAACTAATATACATATTTGTATTTGTACTTGTATGTAACCTGAATTTTGTCTTCCAGCCAAGTGTTTAATAGGCGCCAATAATGCCATTATACCCACCTACACGGCTATGCAGTATCCCACTATTGTTCGCAACTTTGGCGTCGGCATGGGTAACTTGGCATCAGGCATAGCTCTCATTCTGGTCCCCTCCTTGTGGCAGCTGGTAAGTTACTGAGGTCCAACTATTGTTACCCTTCCAATGAATAATTTATTTTTCTCAAACTTCTAGGAGCATTATGATGCTTTGCTTCCTCTGAATATAATGGGAGTTTGCGGTTTGATTGGCGCTGTTGCCATCATGTTGATGAAGGACGTCGAATAGTTTTTATCTCTTCGTATTTGTATTTATTTTATGTACATTTCTAACTGTGATATATTGGCAATATCGGCCAATGGGCCTTCACAAAATCATTTTTCTCAGCGTTTGTCTATCATTTTATGCTTTTTTAGTACACGTACATATATTTATAAATCATTTAAATTTTAAAAGTTTTCTAAAAGTTTTTTTAAATTGTTAATATTTCTGTAGACTCTGATATTTTAGATTTATTGACATTAACCGGACGTACTTCGTTCGTGATACTAAGTTAGTTAAAGTTATATTTATCAATTAAGAGAAAATGTCTTAATCATTATCATCTACATAGCTAATTATTGACACATATGCCTTTGTCTGTCTACCTACATGTTGCTCATGCTCCTCTTGGCTTTTGCTTAAGATTGTATAATCATTTAATAAATAAGCATTACACTAAATCGAATTTGCGAGTAGTGTTTGTCTTAAATTAAGTTCTTTGATTTAAAAGAATAATATAAAACAGAATAAATAATAATATTAAAACTGATCGAGCATAAATTCATTTTATTTAATATGAATACATTTCCTCAATTACTTTATTAATCGAAAGCTATATGAAATCATAACATAGTTCCCCAATATCTTTCATTTATCAGTTGAATTAAATGTGTGAGGCTACTGCAACATATTCGTAGCTACTTAGCCAATACTACAACCCAGTGCGTCCCACTGTAAAATCACACATACGCCCTGTAGTGGTTCAAGCACAAATTGGGCTTTGTATTTTAAAAGCGCAACGCTTTCAAAAGCTGGAAAAGCTGAACGTACAGCGTTGCCACATGTATTTATTTTTGGCTGAGAGTCGCGGTAAAAATAGTTTAAAAATTGAAGCACGTTCCAAGAGCACACATACAATTCTCAACACAAGCAATATGTATCCGAAAACCATCGCAGATTTGAAAAAATTATTGCGTTCACTTTCATTTCAAGATGCGTTAACGGCTTTAACTGCTTAAACGTTCACATGGTAGCCACAACACGCCTCACATAAATTTCCAGGTGTGTGTGCTGGACATGAGAGACGAAAAGCTGCGACGGGGCTATAAAACCGACTCGGCAACTCGGGCGCCCAGCATTTTAACGTTTATCGGCTGGCCAAAAGTATCTACCTAAGCGACGACGGTCTCAAAATAAATAAAACTGTTTAAGTTTTTCTATATCAGAAGTAGAGTCGGAGCATTGCGGAAGTGTTATACAAACGGCCACAAAATGAAACTGCAACTAGTCGCGGTAAGTTCGAAAAATATCAACATAAAACACATTGAGTGCAGGATTAAATACAAGTGTTCACTTTGGAAAACTCACTCACTTACTCAAAACTGCAATAGTCCGGTTGCATGTGTGCAGGGGAACACCCAAGGTCGTTTGGTTTGAGGCTTAAGATCTCGATCTCCATCTCTGAGCACCGATTGAGACATTGGCGTTTTTATTTGCATTTAATAGAAAGTCTATGAGTGTACTTGTAGCTCAATGCAATGCAGTTCGCAATTAAATATGACCAATTGGCATTTCGTTCGCCGATCATAAAAAGTCAAACAGCAAACGCAACACAAATCCCCGATATCATAAATATGCGATTCAATCATTAACAATTGTCTATTTTTATGGGTACCGAAGAATTTCAATTGAAAAAATTGGTTAACCAAGCCCTCAGGTCACAGATTAAACGAGTTTTTTTCGGCTTTGTCTCCGCCCCATTGAATGACGGCAGTGTGCCAACATTTTTTAAAGCAACCCAATAATGTTCAGTGGCTATAAGCGCAGTCAGCATTATCTTTGCAATTTGCCTCAGAGTCTGCATAGATAAAGTGCTTAGTAATAAATATTTATTGGTTTATTTATAAATATTACCATGAATCCTGTTGGGGAAAGTAACAAAAAATTAGTGAGATTTTGAGATATATTAACATACAAATACCAAATCAGATATATACAAATATTACCAATTATCATAGATTGCGAAACTTTTTTAAAGCCTTAAATAACCATTTCTAATAGGATTTTAATGTTACTGATTGATTGCTTGACTTGTGGGGCTTGTCAAAAAATTTGGCCATAGCTTGGACTAATGAGTTTTCAAATATAAAAACAACTTAATAACAGTAAAAATCAGAGCAATAGTTTTCGGCAAATTGTTTGGGCATTTTAAGAGCAGTTTTATATGATTCAACAGAAAATTGATCACGGCATATTTTACGGTGGCTTGGATTATGTATCTCAAGGTCGCTTTGGCCCGGCTCACTTGCATTGGCATAGTCCGCGAGCCACTGACCAAGTTATTTGAGATTCAGCTCAACGCACTCAAGTCGCAAGTTGCACACATTTAATGCAAATTTTTGGCACGCATACACCCATACGCATACACACACACATTTTGTAGATGCAGCTACTCCAACACAACTTGAAATGCTTTTCGGATAGTCTGCTCCATAACACAATTGGGCGTAGTGTGTTACGTAATACACGAGTACGCTGCACACTCATAGCTGCATACATATATTTATATATGTATAAGCATATATTTGTATACAAGTATATATGTATAAGCATAAATAAAGCGTTATATATCTGAGCTCTGAAAGTGCACTGACAACTATTTCCAGTCGAGTGAGAGATACGTTCAAGAAATCTCTGTTGAATGCAGTAAAGTTTTTCGGTGTTTTCGTTCCCTTTCGGTCAATAACCCGCTCAGTTGTAACCAAGGCCAAGAGTCCTTTACCTGCTTATTATTGCTAATGAGCCATCATCCAATCAACATCGTCTTCCTCTGTCATCGCACTCGAATGAGAGCGCAGACTACGCCCACATGACTTTAGCTAGGGTTTGGCTCAAAATTAAAAAATAAGAAGAAAATCAAGAAATATTTTGTTTTCGGTTTCCTTGAACCACCTCGTTAAGGTGCAGCCATAAAAACTAATTAAATTAAATCAAGTTCCCAAGCAGCAAAAAATACTCGCATAGTTGCAAGTATTTGCAAAAGCGTGTAAAGCGAGCTCGATTTTCTATTTCTCTCCCTCACTCTCATTTACTTTTGTTCATATTATAACGGCTTGCCAAATAGTTCACTTGACCAGGTAGAGTTGGGCAGCCAGCCAAGCTGCAGTTGGTCATTGGAATGTTTAGCTTGAATGCCCACAAAACAACGCCAAGCAGCACCCCGCTGGCCAAGAAAGCTAAGCAAATCGAGCTAAGAAAACCAAAATCAAAACCAACAAAAAATAACTACTCACTTATTTATACAACAATATTTGTAGACTGAATGCATAATACAAATTTGCATAAGCTGAAGTCACTATGCCTTTAATTAAGTAGCAAAGCGTAAAGTACAATAACTATACCTATATATGAATGAACATAGTTTACAATTTGTATAAACTACTAATACAAATGGATAATAGGGAAAATACTAAATTGAGAACAGCAAATCAAATTCAAACTAAATTGATCTGATGTTATAAAAATACTTAAATATTAGTCGAATTTATTTACGACAACCTGTAACCCAAGTTAGCCATCTACAACAAACAAATGTACCAATGTAGATAATACTAAACTATTAGTTTGTAGTGATATCAAGGATATGTATATATTTCATAAAATATTACTTCATATATCCAAAGGCAAATAATCAATGTAATTGGTCTAACGCATTTTGATTTGATAACAAGCCTAAACTAAACCAGTTTTCAAAGGCCGTGTTACAGATTTTATTCAAAGTCAAATACATAAAAATATATTAAAAATTTTTAGTTCATAACGATTTTGTACTATATACAGCGAAATGTTCTTAAAGCACAGTTCGTATAAAATCGAATCTTTCAGTCGCTTGATAGATCTATTTAACGTTGTGTCTACCCATGTGAAATGTGGCACAAAAATTCCAATCGAAAGCAAAAGTGGTGTAGCTGCTGTGGGCTTTGTTAACCTAGCGCGCGGACCATAACCCGTGTCACTGATCTCGATCGCAATTAAAGCGGCACCTAATTAAAAATTAACTCAAAACATTGACTCAACGACTGGTATTTTGGAAAGTATTCGAGTTCGCAATGGACGACTTCCATTGATTTGGCGGCCACTTGTCCTAGACACTGACTTCTTTTTATTTGTCTGTGTACCGGAAACTCGGCGTGCTTGAGCTCAAATGGTTTCCACATGCCACGGAAAAATTCGCATAACTAACTCTGTGGAGTTTTTTCTTTTGCCAGTTTGTGCCACTTTAGGCTGCCGCCAACTGCTGAGGCATGCAAATTACGCAATCCGGCCAGAGACGCCGATAACAACAACAGCGGCAACCAATATTTTCTGTTGTTGTTGTTGTAGGTGACGGTGGTTGGTGGTACTGGCGATGGTGGTTGTTGTTATGATCGATCGAACCAGCGAGGCGGGCGAGCAATTTCTGCGATTTGCTTTATGTTCCACATTTGTTGCTATTGCAGTTACTTACTCCTGTTGTTGTTGTTGTTGCCGTCACAGCGTTACAATTACAAATTGTTGTTGTAACACTTAAGCGGCATATAAATGTAAACCAGTTTGTTTATGGCGACAGCGGCTTAAGAAGTGCACGACAAGCACAAAGTCAAACGTTATGCCTCGTACATTTGTGGAACGTATGTGGAGCATATGTGGAGCATACGTTTCGTAAAAATACCCGTTGCTGATTAAGTACGCACAGCTAATTAGAAGCGTGGCCAAAAGAAATCAAAAGTTGAAGCAACCGCAACAGTTTCAACAGACCACGCCTTTTATAGCCCTGCCTCAATTCCACTAATAAACTCTTACGATTTGCAGCTGTTGTGCAGCGTCGTTGTCTTGGCACAAGCCCAAAACTATCCACCACGGCTGAGCATTCCGGGCGCAATCCCCGTGCCAGCGCCAATACCTCAGCGCCAACAAGTGCTGCGAGTGCGTCGACCTGGCGTGACGCTGCGTCAACAACAGCAGCAGCAACAGCACTTGCCCGCTGTTACGCAGCGCATTCTACTGGAGGAGCGACCCGTTACAGAGCCCGCTGAGGATGAGCAGCCGGACGCATTCCTGCCCAATCTGCTGCGCGAACAGCAGCTAGCCCAGGCACAGCAATCGCAGTTCCAGCAGGCTGCCGCAGCCTTTCTGAGTGGCCAGCAACCCGTGGAGACATCCACTCCTGTGCAGCAGCTGCTCCAGCATGAGGACACGCAGCCGACTGCAATATTGCCAGCGCCACGCTTTTCGGAACGTCCTGCTGCAGCCACGCCCATCAACCGGCCATCTTTCAATGACTTTGGCATTGGACGCTTCGAAAACTCTCAGCGCTTCGATTTGTCGCGTCCAACACCCACTGCTACGGCGGCACCACCTCCACCCCAACGTGTCGCAGTCATACGCACGAGACCTGCGGCTGCAGTGCGTCCCGAGCCAGCACCTGTCTCTGTACAGCGTCCAAGACCAAAGCCTATTCAGCCACGCCCTCTTATCGATCAGAATCAGCTACAGGATGAACAGAACGCGCAACAGCAGCGTCGCCAACGTCCCGTCGCCCAAACCATACGCAAGTGGCGCGATGAGAACGAGGATGGGTCCATCACATGGGGCTATGAGAACGACGACGGCTCCTTTAAGGAGGAACTCATTGGCACCGACTGCATAACCAAGTGAGTGGTGAATCAGAAATTAATGAAATCAAATATATATCAATATGTCTATGCAGGGGTACCTATGGCTACATTGATCCCGATGGCAACAAACGGGAGTACAACTATGAGACGGGAATCAAATGCGATCCCAATGCGCGCAATAATGAGGAGGATCTACAGGAGAACGGCTTCATCAATTACGAAGAAAATCGCGCTGTGTTGCCCAACGGCTTGGAAATCGATATGTCACAGCTAGGAAAGAAGAAGTCCAAGCGTCCCAACAGTATCTACAGGAACTAAGCGCACGCACGATTCCAAACTCCAATTAGCTGTTTAAGTCAATGAGCTCTTAAGTCGTCGCCTTAATTGTACTAATCTGTAATTACGTCTGTACTTTATTATTATCGTGTGTAAAGTTTAAAGTGAGAAATTATATGAATAGCCTGTAAAATTCGTCAACTTAATACGGGCGCTGACGTCGCGTTGGCGGCATGCGATTTGGAGGCGTTATGGATATATCCAGGAAATCACCAATGCTGAACTTTGCCTGAGCAAGCGTCTTGTTGTCATCGATGCCCTTCTGGCCTGTACAGGTTACACCAATTTCGCGCATTTGAAAGTGATTATTGCGATAATTGGGAAACACAATAGCAAAGTCAAAGTAGGTGCCCTTTTTCCGCGTATCTGGATTCACGTCTCGCACAAGCGAGGTGAGCTCATGCAGCGTCGCATCCTGCCAGGTGTAGATTTGCAGCTCGTTGGTGGGAACGTTGCCGTACATGTACTCCGAGACAGAATGATGCCGGCCCGTGGAACAGAATACCCGCAGCAGCAGCGGGCAGGTCTGCAATGACAGCAAGAAGAGGAAGCATATTAACCGAAATAGCCGGCATTCGCGTTCGCCATATGGTAGTTGTGACAAACCTTCTCGCGATCGATTTGCTTGACCTGCGTCTTTTCCTCCACAATCATTGATTCAACATTGGCCATGTTGTTGTATTGTATCTATTTTTTAATTGAATTATTTATAAACGCTACTGTTGAAAACAAATATGAATTAAACGCACCACCAAATAATAACAACTAGTGGTGGGGCACTCTATGTAACTGCTAGCAAGTAACGGTTACGTGACACATCACTAAATACTCCAAATAAATATTTATACCTGATTTATGCACGAATTTCAACTTTCGCATAGGTAACAATTTTAAAATTAAATTAAAATCTAGTAAATAATTTAAGTAGATTTTATGAATTATGTATATCTTTCAGCAATTAATCAAGTAGCATACGCTATGCAATGAAGTTGGCTGCACTGTGTCAGCTGTTAAACCAATTTGGTATTTTTGAAAAGTAATACCGTATTTGAAGTGCATTATTAGTATATTTGAAGAAGCCGACCTTCTGGCTACACTGGAATTAACACAAATATTATTGAAGCGAAAATTGTGGGGAGCGGTTGTGTCGCGTTCTGACTGTCGGAAAGTCAAATTGTGTTAAGCAGATGCCTAAAAGCAAAACTGATTTGCTTTTGCATTATACACTAAATAATCTCGGCCACGATATCCGCCAGAATTAACATTAAAACACACCATTGACTGTTTCGGATCGTTCTCAAATTTCGCTGAATAGATAACAACATAAACAAAATTTGTCGGCGTTTTTGGCGTCAGTTTTCTGAAGTAGTTTACAAACGGTAAGTAAGTGGATTATTTATTTATTTTTAATGCTGACGAACACAATTCGTGAGAATCGCAATTCCAATTTGCTTATGTAATGCATATACCAAGGCGGCGTCTATAGATGCAAGTTTTTTATGTTCGGATATGTATGGGTGTGCATAAATGTGTATACGTATAAGTGTATGTGTTTGTATAAAAATGTTTTGCTTTCGCTTTTGTTTGCTCACGTTTTGTTTATAAACATTGAAACTGTCGGCCATTGCCGCACTGCTGCAAATTCAATTTATTCGTATTACAGCATACGCGTAGCATTTTCACTGCAACGTAATTAAAACCGGAGCAGCCTTCCCCTTTGCCACATTTTCGCTATATGCCACTTGCCACAAATTCTCGCCCCTATTAAAACTGGCACATTTCGAAGGGCAGAGGAAATTTGTTGTGACGCTTCTGATAAATTGCGCGTTTATACCCTGAAACCATTTAAATTGTGATATCAAGGTATAATGGTTTTGGTAAAATGTATGTAACAGGCATATATGATCAGAGGATGGAATGGGTCGATTTAGCCCGACTTATACAACTTTGATATTTGTTATATTTTTGGTGCCGGTCCCAAGGGTTTAAAGTACTAAAGAGTTCTGGTTTGACAAGTACAGATACTCGAATGTTTTCACCACATTCTAAATGTCGGATCCGGACAGTCCATCTACAATGAATTCTATAAGATGTCCTAAATTGCAGTCCAAGCGCAATCGCTGCCTAAACTGCGCAGTTAGCGGAGCGCGTGCGAATGTGTGTATGAGTATGAGTGTGTTGCTTCTTCTATGTGCAGAAAATAAACGAAAAATTATTGAAATATCAGTTCTTCAACAAGTGCAGGGAATCTCGTAGTAGTGATAGTAACCATACTGATTTGCAACTATATTATTATTCATTTGATTTAGCCATCTGTATTATGAGATTACTCGTATTGCCTGATAATATATTTTGTTAAATATATATATCTATATATATAATTCAGGAATAAACATTATATTTACATCCTATATTATAGCTTGTACGTCATTTGACTACAATACGTATAATAATACATTGAAAATATATATTTAAGATTGCCCATTCGCTTTTATTTACATATTTCTGTATAATTGTTGTTATTATAAAAAGTGTATGGGAAGTTCGACATTTCACACTCCAAATCTGCCTTTTCCATGACACTCTTATTTGCGTGGGTGCGAATACATTAATACCCTACACATAACAGTATTGAGAGGTATTATGTCTCTATAGTCATTAATTTGCAGCGACGCACAACGGCGATGCGCCTTAGAATTCTAGCAACATAATATTTTGTAATCCTAATCAAGCGAGCTCCGATATTATTTATTTCCGTCGAATTCCATCTCATGATTAAACTATATAAATCAGTAAAAATTGTATAAATATTTTTAATGTATTTTACATATAAAAATATTATTATAATTCATAATAGGGTATTTTGTAGTTTAGATCAAAGCACTGTAAATTTTTTGCTAGTTGTTTGTGCCCATATGTAAATTTGTTTGCTTTATTGAATTTCCTGCCCATGTCTGTTGGCCATCAGCTGGCGTGTCCATCTTGCATATCGCATCTTTATGTTGAGGAAGGGGTTCCTTCAGCCATGACCGTGACTGGCAGCCTGTAACCCCAAACACCTATCACAATTGCCGCCCTCTGTGCTGCCTCGTGAATTCTACACACAAAGGCGTCCTTGTCTGGAGATGTGGTTCAGCTATAGTTGTAGTTGTTGTTCTAGCAGTTGGTGCTACTGCTACTGGTTGCTTGAAAATTTTAATTGCTTTGGGCAGCGCATACAGCGTCCATTGCCGTTCCGTCCTCGCTGTAACAAATTCCCTTAGCAGCACAAGAATCAGAAAATGAAAATTGCTGAGTCGAAACCGAGTGAAAGCAGAGAAGGCAAAAGCAATAAATTCTCAAATGCAAATAAAAATCGGCTCTTGTGCAAATATTTTTATATATTTTGTTGCCTTTCTCTCTTTCTGTGTCTCTCTCTTAGTCTCCTTCGCGATTGCTATGGGCGTTGCCGTAGACATTGCCTCCAAGCAGACACACACACACACACCTATATCACACACGCACTGTAACAGCGCATCTTGCCAAGCTCGACCTTGGTTTCTATAGCGACCTTTGTCTGGCCACGGGACAGTGGCCGCTTGGAAGCCTTTGACTGTCACCAATTTGGCTCCCAGACATCGCCTTAACAACTTGTCTTGGCTATCATAAAAATTAGCTAAATATAAAAAGAATGCTCTGGCCAAACAGCCCTTACGTAAATACTTTTACTTAATTACTTTAAATCCAGTTATTGGTATTTGCTAAAATCTTTGCAATTACGCCTTCCTTCATTTATTAACTCATTTGCTATCAAAATTATACAAATATTTTAATCACGTCATAATTTCATTTTCAACTTTTAGGACTTAATGTTAAGTAGGATGAAAAACCCGTGCAATAGTATTTGAGCGCAGCTGAAAACTTAAAGAAAGAGGTTAGTTTAAGTACATTAACAGCTTACACTGGCGTTTGATTTGCAATTTAGCTTAACAAATGCAGATTCAGAGTTTTTTTTTTTCAAATGCTATTTATATTTATTATAGACTTAATTTTCCACTCGCTACGATTTACTTACATATATATATTTTGTCATTAAATTGGCCACGATTCGATCCGAATGACACAGATAATATCTTTCTTTTTTTTTTCTTTTTGTAATACCATTTCGATAACATAAGGGGAAATCGAAAGTCTTTGGTATTTTGATAAAGGCGGCCAATGGGCGTGTCTCTATGTCTGCATATGTATTCGTACATATGTGGGTACACAGAGTATACGTAGTATTTTCATAGTTTGCGTCGATGCTGACGCAAAAAATATGAAGAGTTTTAAAATAAATCAACTCATTGTTCTTGTTTTCATATCAGTTGGCCATTTGAACGCGTCTTTGGCTATTTTTAAATTGCGTTCACTTTTCTCTTTCGCTATTTATGCATACCCTGTAAATATTAACTTTTAGAGATAGAGGTATAGTTGATTAAATTATAATACATTATTATTAGGCAGCTAACTCTATGGAAAATTTAAAGTGAATTCTACAAAAATATGTTAGATACATTTATCCCAGTTTAATTAACATTTTGAATGATCCATACAGAGTATCTAGCAGTCACTCACTCACAACTCGAGTCTTTCGCCATACACTGCTCTTGGCACTTGACGAATTGAACATGGGCCTGCTCTTTCGTCAATCGGTTAGTTTCGAGACTAAGACTGGGTGACTGCGTTGCAATTGAACAGACGTCAGAGCGCGCGAGTGGAATAGCTCGCTGAGCACAATGGAATCAGTGTGCTGATTGGCATTGTCGACGCCTTGACTTGAGTTGAAGCATACCTAGTTGGGGCATAAATACTGGCAACACAATGCCTCTTTATGTGTGTACGTCTCAATTAACGATAATAACAACTGTTAATTGTTATCAGTTTAGTCGGTAACTGGGGACAACTTGTCGACATCAGCTGCAACCGGGTTCATTTGGTGCGTCAACGCCGGGCTATCAATGATAAGCGCCGGGCAATGACGACCACCACGGCAATGAATTACGATTTAGCTGAACAGAACGTGCTTAACAAGCTATCCCCAAATTAACCCCTGCACTAATACCCTTGCAGATGGCTAAAATTATGCTTTTCAATAATAATAGGCACCTATAAATACAAAATTGATATACAAATAGTTATTAGAGGATATTTAAGTCTATATATTGAACTTAAGGCAATTTCCACATATATGCTAAATCAAGTTTACGAAAGTCAACCATACTCAAAATTTCTATTATATCAATTATAGCAATCGTCTGAAAATTGAATGAAAGACTGTATGACAATGTGAACCTCAAATTATGAAAACAGCGACTTAAGTAGGAGCCTACACTCTACCTAAAGTATCAGTTTATGTATACCATCCATAATCATCTATGATTTATGTTTTCATATTTTAAATAATTTTTGATTTTCGGGTTATTATTATCATTTGATATATATTAATTCATTCACTATGTATTAAAATTATTATTTAAAGGGGCTGATGATTAATTACATTTTTGCTATCGTGCTTTGTACGCAGGATTATTTTATATTAAATTCCTTCTACTCCATATTTATAATTCATTTAGCAGCTAACTCCCTATTCGGATTTGGCAACACATGTCGCATTCGGCTACATTTTGCATAAGTTGATGAAACTATTTTAGCGGCAGCTTTGGCATGCCATCAGTTGTTACTGACAGCCAGCAACAAAAGGGCCTGTCTGCAAAAATGTGTCAGAAACCCAAGGCTATGCTCGATAACCATCGAAAGTTGTGAGCATATCTAGTTGTTAGATGGGGTGATGGGTGGCTGTCATTTGTGTGGGTCCCGAAATATTCCCCCGAAGCCAGCGCTCAATGTCAGGAGTTTCATGTTAAAGATGTTGAATGAAGAAATGACGTATTTACAAGCTATTAATAAATTGTTAAAGCTTCTTCAGAATTAATCTATTTAATTATTCATTTCCCGAAATCAACCTTAAAAGGACTTTCGGAGTAACTGTATATGGCTTACGCTTTACATTCGAGAATTGAAACTTCTCTTGTTACCCAAAGAAAATCTACGTTGGGCTTTTAACAAAATTTAAATAAAAAGCGCAAAGCCAACTCTGAATATGCATTTAAATGTGTTGCGGTTTGATCGGTGCTTTATAATTTTAAACGAACTGATGTTTTTGAGCTCATTTAAGACTTACTTTCAAATTGAATAAATATGTTTATAAGAATTCTTTAACCATACGTCATTTATGGCCGCCAGCAGTTGCTGCTTTTGATATGCCGCAATTTTCAATTAATTATTCTCCTATATGCCACCGCTCAGATGCTAAAAATGTGTGTAACGTAGTTGCCTTCTATTTACCAACAATCTGAAACCCGGACTGCTGCTGAGAGCACCAGAGTAAGCTCTCATAACTGTCAAATGTCACATACTCAACTGAAAGGTTGCTTGGCGCTTTAACCCCACAGGTTGTGTCTATTAAAGCTGTGCGCTAACATATTCTTGCCAGCAAAAAAATTGATCATATAACAAATCAAATTATATGAATCCAATCGATTTAATCAAATTTATATAAAATCCCCATACATCAAATTAAAAATTCCCATATATCAAATTATAAATTTATAAAGACTTCAATGCGAAAACTAAAAAATTTTAAAACATCATGTTTTTGCCTGTAACTAACAATAGTTGATCTTATGATTGTGGAATCGTAATTACACACTGAGCTTCTATTATTAGGTAATTAATTTCAATATTGTTCATCTATTTGAATACATGGAATGCAGCAATTTTGTTGGATTGCCTGCTTATCGGCGTGTAAACGATTTTATTAACAGCTTGTGCCTGAATGTGTCGGGTAATTACAAAAGCTGCCATTGTCATGACGGGCGAAAGCATTGAGCCAGCAGAAATTGAAGCTGTGCGATTCTGAGGCAGCTTTGAAGCAGCCAGCGACAGGCTAGCAGCAATACGCCATCAATGTTAAAGGTCACAATGCCGCAACAATCCATGCTGCGGAGGCTATTCTAGTACACCCAGAGCCACCCAGCCAACCACACACGCTCGATTTAATCGCATGCGGGCATCGGGCATAGATACAAATATAGTTTCGTAGGGATGACTGTTAACGTTACATACGTGTAATATATGAACATATATATATTGATACTTGGTGAATTATGTGTGTGTGTGCACTTCGTGATGAGTGGGCAGCGTGGGGCCGAACCCGCGATAACTGACGATGCGGGAGGCAACTGTCAAATGGATTAAGGGATTACCTTTAATTAGTCAACCAAATGCGAAAAAGTGTTAAAAAAAAAAAAGCAACAACAACAATAATATACTTCAATGAATTGACAACAGGATAGGGTTAAAACTGTGTTTGCAAATTCAGCTGAATGTTTGAATGCAGTGAAAGCCTTCCATTGATAAGAAATCCGTGGCATTTGTAGCATGTGACATGCCCACACGCCAATCACACACAAGCGGAAGCCTTCCACCCTATTGAAGCTCCTTAGTACATACAGAAAATTGTGCATACGCAGTGTGTACACACGCATGACTATGTGCAGGCACATATCCACTTACATGTATTGTGTGGTTACATGTATTGGTGCATTATGACACAGTGTTCGGTTCACCTTTATAAACAATTACCGAACCGGCTGCCGCCGACACTTGCAACCAGCTGGGTGGCAGCCTGGCAAGCTGCACGCGTCATATGATGCTCAATTAAATTATATATAGAGTGTTATAAAAAGCATTGCAGACTTTTAGGTGGGCGTTTCGCATACTAGATACATAAATAGCTCGAGCTGTGGGTGTTGCTCGCTTTCGCTTTTGCTTTTGCTGTTTCTTGAAAAGCTTAAGGCTTTACATTATTCATGCAACCGTAGAAAGGGAATGCTGTTAATAAAAATAATCTGCTGTCTTGATACATTACAGTATAGAAGGAGTAAATCGCATTTTATTTAAAAGCATAAAACTGCAACAATTTTGAGTCTAAAATAAATAAAATAAGTAAAACTAAGAACTGCGTAATTCGTAAATTTTTTGCATTGGGTTGGACAGATGGAAATCGGAACATGGGTCAGACGCATTGAATGCGACCTAATCAACATTCAGAAACTTTTAATTAAATATTGAACTGTGCATGCTTCAATTGCAAAAACAAGCCCACACATGAATCATGTATCGAATAAATGTGCGTGGCAAGCATACGAGCATACGTGGCACATATGAATACCGTGTGCAGGTTCAGTTTCGAATTGGTTGGTTGAAATCAAATTAGATTATCCCACGCATTGGCAATGAAACATGTTCTGTTTTTCTCCTGAAGGTCAGGCGAAGGGCGACGGAAATGACAGACTACAGTGAACTTTCAGTTGCAATTGCACTCTCTCTGATTAACTATTAGCAGACACGCTCTCATCAGGACTTGATTGTATTTTCAAGTGGAATCCAATTAAGTTAGTTCTAAGTCTTATTTAAAGCTCTATGAATTTGCCATAGTTACAAGAACTTATAAGCCAAAGACAAAAATAGCAATAAAGTTATGCTTCAAACGTTGAAATGAATGTGTTTAGCTTTGGTAAAATTCAAAGGTCAAGCTTGACCGAGCTGCTTCAACTCTCACCGGCTGTTGCATTGTCTGCACTACCACGTTTGATCTATTTATGGCAATCAGAATACTTTTATTTTTTTTATTTTACAGAAATTCTCCGTACTTGTGTGCCAACATTTTAGCATACCAAGCTCTGCCAGGTTGACGCCCACTATGCAAACTAGGCGGAGGCTTCTTATAATTTGCTAGGGACCCACTTGATATAATAATGACAGCAATTATGAATGAGTGAAGGTCGCAGGATAACGAGCGTCGGCCAATTCATCATCATGTTGAGCCGCGCTGGACGTTGTTTTGTCTTTATTCGTTTATATATTTTAAGCCAGGCTTCCCGCATTTGCTTTTTATAGCTATGGCGCCTTTCCTAAGAGAAATTTGCTATTATTTTGGCATGCAAACAAATGATGACGTCCTCCAGGCAGCCACACAATTTGCATGCAAGCCGCTCGTTTACTAGAGAGTCCGCCCATCACCTCCCTCAGTTACTTGCATTTTTTGGTTTCCATTTACCTAGCAGTACGCTCACCTTCAGACTACAATTGAAACGTATTTCCAGCAGACCCATTCAGTAAAAGGCTCACTGAACGAAACTCAGCATAATAATGCATACGTCATGCGAACACAGAGAGAGCTTAACTTCCGCACGAGCAAGAACTTTATGGGTGTATGTGTGTGTATATGTTTCAATGTGTGTTTGTATATGTTTTTTAAGCAAATCAATCATCCAGAAATAGATCAACTCGTCGTAGTCGCCAGTGCCATCGACGTTGTCCTCGTTCTTGTGGACACGTTCAGGTCTGCTGCGTCGCTGTCGTCATTTGGGGCTACTGTTTGAATTTAGCCATTGTTTTTATTGTACTTCCTATCGCGCTCGTACTTTGCATCTGTGCGCCACGCTAAGCCAACGAAACGTGGCAACAATAAAAAAAAAAAAAAACAATACAAAACAAAACAAAACGCGAAAACAACAACCAAAGCTTTTCACTACGGGCGGTCACCGTGTCTTGTCCAGTGACAAGGATATTAGTCCGCTGAGCGTCCTAGAGCCCCGAGTCGCGCACTTTAAAGTCTGCGCTTGACAGTTGCCTTCGCCCTCAACCACGGGAATGTGTCAATTTGGCATAATAGCCCTGTCAATAGCTAGATAGCACATTGCCCATGTTCGTAATTGCATTTAAATTTAATGAAAAACAAACCACAAAAGTGCCAATCGCCAGCACATTTTCAATTAAATTATCCATTTGCAATTGCAGAGAATGAGTTAATGGCAGCTTAGATATGTTAATGGGAGCCTTAAAAAATTACGCGATTCCTATACTACATTTGGCTCAGTAGAAATAAAAGTTGAAATTATTTATAAAAAAAAAAAAAAAAACAGTGATTGAAATCCAATTATCAGCGAATGCAGGTATAATTCTTTTCTTTTCGTTTTGTGTTTCCCGAGTGATTGATTGATGACGCACAAACGAGCGAGTTATACAGTTATACATATTTATGTAACTAAAGTTAGGCGATGAGCCATAGTAGATGCTGGCTTGCGATTCGATATTTTATTTTTGTTAACCTTTAAATTTTAAATTGTTTGAAGTGTGTCTGAAAGTGAAGAGGTTTTCCTTCATAATTGCAATTAAATAAAATAAAAATGTAAAGCAATAGAAGTTGTTACCCCATTTCTTTTTAAATTCAAGTAAGACTATATTTTGTCCTGACTGATATTGTATCATTTTCAAACCCTGAGCCCATTAAAAATGGGAAAAATGGTTTTAATGGTTTTGTAAAAATCTATATGAGAATTTTATTGTGCCGTTTAATAATAATTATTACTGAATATCACAATATGGGAAACCACATTGACTACCTAGCTGTGAAGAAAACAATAAAATAGCAGTCATCTGTTGTAAGCTAATATTAACCAAATATTTAATCAAGCCACTGTGTAGACGCCTGGATATTTGTTCACTGTTGCTAGACGCTATATAAATAGACGGGCGCTCAGTCTGCAAGGAAGTAAGCATTTTATAGCATACAATTGAGCGCTAATCTAAAACTATGCTTGGCCCAAAATAGTAATAATCATAATAAAAGTGGGTAAAAGTTTCTTGGCTTCGTGTCGGCAAATTGAACCCAGTCACAGGTGCTGCCGTAAAGAACAACAACGAACCTAATAACATCAGCGCCTATGGCAGGGACGACGTCAAAGGCGACGACAACGAGGACGTCATTGTCCCCATGCCGTAGCTTTGTCGCGCCAACTTCGCTCATTTTCATTCATTCACAAAAATTCGCCAATGCTATTAATCACCCAGCCCCTCATTTAACCTATATTTAGGGTATATAGCATATATAGGATATATATATATATATAACAATAAAATCAAGAGCAGTTGTGAATCAACAGTGCGTCACCAAAGCGAGCTCACAGCAGTCGCTATTGATTGCCTTCACGTGGCGATACTTAAGTTTACTTCACCACCCCAATCCACATTTCTCGTCTTTTAGTTTTTCTTTTTTTTTTCCTTTTTTACTACTTTTCTTGTATTCTAAATATCTGAAGACACGTCTGTAGTTTTTTGGTCGTAAATATTTTGGAGCACTTGCTCCAACGGTGTTACATCAATGAGGTTTAGTAGTTAGCAATTAGGCAAATGTGGCTATTAACACGTTGGTTTAAAGGATTTGTTTCATTTCTTTAAGCGCATTTTTTCTGTGTGGCCACGCTTAACGAAAGAGTATCATTAGATAAATTAACATTAATTTGCAATTATAAAATAAAGGTGCTAATGATCTCTGTTGGCCATAGCCCACAGAAACCTTTATTTTGGTTAGACAATAATGAAAGGATGATTGCAGTCCTTAATTTGACTGTCAGGCTGAAAAAAAAAGTCAGGTTCGTTTCTTGGTTAACTTGTCTATTTTCCTTTGAAAGCAGAATATATATAATTGTTTTAGCAAAAGGCAGAGCTTCCTTCCACAAGTGAGCAGCGTAGTGTGGAGTGAGCTATAGATTTTTCAACTTGCCTTAACATACAGACTTCCGCTTTACTCTGACCTTGAGCAACGGAGATGCCTTTCTCTTCGCACACATAGTTGGAAATAGTTTGTCGAAACATCTTGCTCCTCACTTTACAACTCGTATGCGGACAAGCTTTGTAGATAGTTGAAATACTCACACTGACTTAAAGTTCTTTCTCGGTCTCTGTTACAGCCCAGCCATGTCCGACACGTCCAAGTCGAATAACAACGCAGCCAGCGCGGCGAGCGCAGATGGGGATGCCGGCAATGTCACACCAACGACGACACTACCACGCAGCAACCATAATAACAATAACAGCAGCAAATTAAAGTCAACGCAGAACAGCAGCGGCGGCGGAAGCATAGACAAACTGTCACCGGATCAGGATATTTATATAAACGCAGCCGACGGTCTGCCCAGTCAGCACCCGACGCTGCCGCCTGAAGCTGACGTGGACACCGATACGGAGCCGGAGGTGGATCCCGATTCGTTTGACGATCTGCCCACATCGATCATAGTGACCAACATACATTCGGAGGTGTTTGCTAATCCCGAGCTTAAACACGACATGGAGGAGCTGTTCCGTACCTTCAGCGAATCTGCCACTTTCCAGTGGCTGCGCAGCTTTCGCCGGCTGCGGGTGAACTATGACAATGCCGTTGCAGCGGCCAACGCGCGCATTAAACTGCACCAATACGAGTTTAACAAAAAGACGGTGATCACCTGCTACTTTGCTCAGCCGGTGACACCTGTTAACAACAAGAATCTACAGCCACCGGCGCCGGTCAAACAGTTCCTTATCTCTCCGCCCGCCTCACCACCAGCCGGCTGGGAGCCGCGCGAGGAAGGTGAGCCGTTGGTAAACCACGATCTGCTTGCTGCATTGGCCAGCTTGACGCCCGGCGAATCCCACGAGCTGCACCCACAGAGCGAGGATCAGCCAGCGATTATTGTGCACACCGCTGTGCTGCCCGAGGCCGGGAGCGTAGGCACTGCACTCCAGCCCAAAGCACCAATTGTACAAACCAAATGTCCGGAGCGCGCATAAGCGCCAAACTAAGAGCTTAACACGGAATGTTTGGCGGCATATGCAACAGCCGGCGCCAGCGTACCACAACCAATACTGAGCATCTATAGAGAACGAATGAGAGCTATGGCAAGCCAGATGACTGGACATTTGGCCATGGTGAATGGGCAGCACTGTGGGCAGCCTGGCGGTTGAGAGAATTTTTTGTAAATAATTTCTTAAAAAACAAAATTCGATTGTGATTAATTTACACGTAGCTATGTTTTATATTAAGTACTTGTACTCTCACGTTTGGAGCGTTTCAAGTTTCGGTTTCCCGTCTCCTTATGATTTGCTGCGAGCGTTGCCGTCGAGCATTTACAAACATTAGCTTATCTTAATGTACGCCAAGTGGAGCTGTTAACCACAATTGATTCTAGATGTGTTTGTTGTTTGCATACGAAATCGCGTTGTCTCTCTCTTGGTGTCTGTTTCTATTTGAATCGATGTGGCTATCCACAATATCTAAATGTACCTTCATGCTAAAAAGAAATATAACAAAATATGTTTGCAAGTAGCTGCAAAAAACGAATTTTTGCACACAAGATGACGAAGAAATCGCAAACGGAAATCCAGATATAAATCTATGTATATGTTCACTTATATATATATGTGTATATGTAAATGTTAATCTAATTGTAAGCCAGAGAGAATTCGGATATCTATATCTGATATTGAAATACGTATATATGTATACACATTAGCTACAATTCAAAAACAAGTAAATGAAAAATGAAATTATATTCAAATTCAAAATGAATGTTCTCAATTGTACCTAAAAACCAAAATCAAAAACCATTTTAAACAAAAAACAATACAAAGTCCTTTAATTGACGTGAGAAAATGTGAATTGCTTGCAATGTGGTTGCCATATGTTTGCCAGTTTTGCAGTGATTTGTGAATCCCATCCCAGGCTCTCATATACTTATTGTGCATTTTCAACAAGGCTGTTACTAAATATAAATTCAGCTCAATTACATTTAATTTGTTACAGAAACCAAAATAGAATTTGACTTAAAGTCCACCTGTTACTGCTCGAATCAAATTATTTGTTGTTAACGGACCTTTGTCCCGAACTGCTTCTGAAGACGACGATAACCAAATGATTTAATCACTCTCAGATATAATTCTAATTATTAGTAAATTTAACATAGAGACAAATAAATATCGGCCCGAAATATAAATAGAGAAATATGCAACAGCATACTTTTAAGCTTGTCGTAGTGGTTAATGAATTTGCTAACCAGATATTTTGGATCAACTCCATTTCTCAGAACTATAGCTCTCATCGAATATATGCTCCATGTGACATTCTTACAAGCTTCTTTAGTGCTACGTTTCGCTTAAAATGTAAAATGAAATCAGCTAAAGCACATATTTGAAATAACAGTGAGACACGACGACTTCAGTACATCATTTGATTCCATGTCTTTGGTCCATAGCTCCAAAAATATGTACTTTATGTAATTTATTAACATGATGAAAGCTAACTAAACACCGCAAAAGCAGCTGGTAGTGTGTATCTATGTGTGTGTGTGGAAATGTGTCGGTATAGATGTATCTTAGACTTAACAAAACAAAACAAAAAACAAAACTTTGGCATATCTTATTTACTTTCGATGGTCTTGAGCGGCACCATTTGCTCAGGATCGTCGGGATAAATACTATCCTGGCGTGGCTTCCGGCCAGCACATTGGCTGAACCAGGTGTCACCCTTGCCAAAGTTCTCGCCATCCTCAATGGACTCTGGCATGGGCTTGTTCATTGTTTCCGGCAGGAACATAACCCAGAAGCCGGACACTAAGGCAACCACACCGAACAACACAGCCGGAATCTTGGGATCAAATGAATCACCAAGCAGAGTAATCAGGGGTGTCAGTGCGCCAGAGAGACGGGCACACATTGAGCCCAATCCCATGGCTGAGTTGCGCACCACAGTGGGAAACAGCTCCGCCGAGTAGTTGTAGATGACAGCAAAGGATCCAGCGATGAGCAGCTTGCCCAGCATCACAATACTCGTGGATAATGTGGTACCCTGAGCTATGAAGGCAGCCACAATGCAACAGAGGCCGCCACCAAGCATCAGAGTGGAGGTTATGGAGCGACGTCCCAGGCGATCCAGGACAAAAACAATGGTTATATAGCTGGGGAACTCCACCAGACCCATAAGGAACAGTATCAGATAGGGATTACCATAAAGCTTGCCAGCACTCAGCGATAGGCCATAGTAGACAATTGAGTTAGCGAACCAACAGAGGCACACGTTCAGGGTCTTCATCCGCAAGTTGGGCGTGCGGAAGAGATCGCCGAGACCAGCACTCGACTTCTCCTCAACAGCAGCCTGTTGCTTGGCCTTCTGCACATAGTAGTCCTTGTCTATGGGTATGCCAGAGCCATTGATGCGTAGTCCCTTTGCCACAATGTCCACTGCCTCGGCGGCGCGTCCCTGCATCCAGAGCCAGCGCGGCGACTCATCCATCAGCCACCAATGGGCCAGAAACAGGCAACCGTGCAAGCCATACACCACTTGCAGCATTTGACGATCCTTGATAATGGCACCCCAGCCGGCAACGAGCATTATGCCCCCAGCAAAGACAGCCTGCAAAAAGAAAGAAATAATTTGAAAAATATCTTCTCTATAGAGTCCGAATCTATTCAATTGGCGTTGTGGGTAAATTTCATGATCTAAGCTTTAATTTAATTAGAAGTTTTCGGAACGTATTAATTGTTGTTTTTTTCTTATCTATAAATTTTAAAGCCTTGACCTATATTTTCTCAAAGCTGTGAATTGATTGAGCAAATGGGTTTTTAGATTCAGAATATCTATCTATTGAAGATTGATATGGCAAAATCTCTGTTTTACAATGTGATAATCAAAATTTTGTGCTCACCTGGAAGGTAATGCCGCATACTGTCCGTTTGGTGGCGCCCACCAGCTCCATTGTCAGTACAAAGCCGCATATATAGGCACCAGCCGAGCCCACTATACCTAGGATAAAACGCGCCACCATGACCGAAAAGTATTCCGGAATGAAAGCCACGCCTACGCCGACAAATAGCTGCAGTAGCGCCGACCAGCAGAAGACGGTCTTGCGGCCGACCTTATCTGCCAAGCCACCTAATGTTACAGCGCCCGTGAATGTACCCAACATGAAGACCGTTTGAATGATGGCACCCATCCAACGACGATCGCAAACAAAGTCCCAGTCGATGGTGCGGGATGTCTTATAGTACGTTGTATCGTACACATACTTCTCACAGGGTATCTGGCTCTGATCCCCAGCGCTCGCATTGTACATATGGCAGGAGTCCAGCTCGCCGGAAGGCTTTAATGGAATGGCTTCTAGGATGGCGCTGGAGTTCCATGGCAGCTGGGACAGGCTGCTGTTATCCACGCCGGCTATAAAACAGCGATGCTCGGGCACTGATGCAACAGTCACCAGGGACAGCATGTGCATGCCCGCTGTCAATGCGGACAACACTTGCAGGAAAAATTGGGCGAATTGGTATTTGCCGAATTCACCTTAAAGAACAAAAATTTAATCAATCAATATGCAAATCTTAATTAAATAAAATATTAAATGCTGTCTAGGACGGAAGTTGATAATGCGATACCATTCTTCCGAATGGCTTATCAGAATTTTATTTATCAGAGGAAAAATAAATAGATTTGAGCGAATTGTTGGGACTTAAACTAGATTATCGACGTACTGATTTGGCCACCATGGAATTCGTTTCTTATCGTATGATAATAATGAAACCAAAGATACTAGGAAAAAGTAGCCAAGAATCAGTCAATACTTTCTAACTTCTTTTATAAAACTCGGAGGATCTTAATATTGAATATTTCGAATATCTACATATTTATATTGGCTACTGTCTGTTAGACTCATAATAGAAAGCACTTGTGCTTGCTTTATTTAATTAAACAGACTTCAACAATATTGCAAATAAATACGAAATGAATGAGCTAAGATAAGCAAGGAAAGCGCATGCTACTTGGGTATTTGGTAAGTATTTGTTTTATTGAACGCTGATTGAACATGGATTACAATTGCAAATGAATATATAATTGGCATGCCATATATTTTTTCAGATTAATGCTTTTAAAGTGATTGGATTATCCACTTTCACATGTCGTGCATGATATGATATAATCGGCTATGACAACAGAGTTCTGTTTGTTGTCAAATTGGTTTATCAGATATTTTTCGTTGGGCGTAACTCAACGCGTTTAACGGCGCCGATAGAATTGTCGTCACTCGGCAGACTTTGCAATTAAATCAAGTGGAATTTATTCAATTCGATTTCAATTGAATGGCATACAAATGCGCGGTAAACTGTTTGCCAACAGTTGGTTTTGCTTTTCTCTGTTTACTCTTCTCTTTTATGTTTTATGGGAACTATTGGCGTTGATATATTTTTTGCATGTACTGTACTGTACTGTGCTGTGCTGTGCTGTGCTGTGATCTGGCTTCTCGAGGTCAGGCACTTTGTAAATTTCTTTGGACGTAGCCTAGATATTTGTCACTTGATCGGTCCAATGTTCAATCGACAATTACAATTGATTTGCGGTACCAACTACTCTAGCAATATCAATATTGATGTGTTCAACCAGTTGAGTGGACAAAAAGAGAAACAACGAACGAATGCCAGAAAAGTTACAGACAATTCCCAGACGTGATACCATTGTCTAAGAATTTGTAAAACTGCTCAACTGATCGCACCATAAGTGTGAAATTATGTCACAGATCTCGGGCACAAAAATGTAGTTTTTAATTAATACCAATTCCACACTCGGCGATCTTTAATTAAATTCAATTGCATAATCAGAAATACAGCCGACCGACCGATCGATACGTAATGATATTGAAAATGAATATGAAATCAAACGGACGAATGCGAAATCATATCGGATTATCAGAAAATCAGTCCATAGAGTACTTCATCAGTTTATGGCCGCATTGTGGGGTATTTGGCCCAGTTTAGTGGAACACAGCCCTTAAGCACAATAACGAACACGAATTGTTTATTTTGGTAATCAAACATGACATAAGCCATGTATTTGAAATATACTGTCATCATAAATGCAGCATATTGTATGTACAGCACGGAAATTGTTATTATTGAATAGATAAAAGAGCAATATTATTTTGCTCTTTGACTCTCAATGAAAAAACAAACAAAAACAATCAACAGATTAAACGAATTAAAAGCTTATCAAATACGAACACCCATCAATCATAAAGTGATTGGCGTATTAATACTTTACACGGCTCTACATTGATGCGAGCTATGCTGTGTGAAAAAATTATATCTTACTATAAAAGTTTGTAGTAATATTCTATTATGTATCATTTAAAGATCAATTATATTCCTAGTGCTCGCTCGTATTATTTAAATAAAAAACAAATAATTAAAATCCCCCTTTGAATTTAAATTTCATTTTGATTTCGTTCTCCGTTCTCTTCGTTAACATTTCCAATTTTTTGACATTGATTTAGAACTTATGTTTGCTTTTAATTACACACGCTATATAACTAAGCCATTGCACAACTGTGAGCCACAAAATGAACAATGCCAAATGTTGCACAAACGAATCGAGTGCATCCACTGTGGTTGGCCCCACTACATTGTGCGGTTGTATGGATTGTATATATGGTTTTTAGTTTGCTGATAGATTCTTCCTCAATCATATGCATATTTAAAAGTTTGTTTAATAATTGCGAGTGTGTTACAGCAAGTAATTGGTATAATCTGTGTGTTGTTGTACATATTTGCTATAGGTCAGTAGCCACATTATCGAGCAAGCGATTCAAAATAAATGTAAATGTAAACAAAGGAATATTCTATATATACAAAAATTCAATACATATGGAGCCAATGTATGTAAACTTGACCTAGACTACGCCCTGATTCTATTTGGACATGAGGAACATGTAAATCGCCACAGGTTGCACTGCATTATCATAACAAAACCCTTTACTATTCATTTTGATTATAGAATAGTTCGACTAACACTCATATAAATATAATTTACACACCTTTATAACTGATACAGCACGCTTTCTTAAAATATGTATATATGGGCATATAGGTTAAATATAAATAAATTCTATACAGAACATTGAGACCTTTGCCCCTCAGAGTCCAACAGAGCTCTTATCAGCACAAGTATGTTTATTTATATATAATAGTTTTTTTTTTTTTTTTTTTTTTTTTTTTTGTAGTAAAAGTGAAGGTCTTTCAGAATTGCCCAACACATTTGGTAAATATAATTGTTGTATATACATTTCACTATGCTTGAGTCATGTTTTGAATGACAGCGCTAAAAGAACTAGAAAGTCACGGAATATTGAAACAATTCAGATCTCACCTTCACTAAGAAAAAGAGCAGAGCAAAACAAAATAAATAAAACAATAAGTAAACAATGAAAAGTATAAATATTAGAAGAACATAAATTGTATAACCTGTTTTTGGACTTTCAAATCTTTTGCCTTCATATGTACTTGCGATATATGTATGTAGATACAAGATATTAACATATACTCTGACGCGAGGAAAAAGTGGCTAATGCGGTCATTAGTCTCTTACTGGTTGGCATCGAATGACAAAAACTTGTTTTCTACAGACCGGCGTGGGCCGCCTCAAAATTCATATGTTTCGATTTGAAGAGTTTGCCAAATGCAGTTTACGAACTCTTGCTATCCAATTAACCAATAAATTCATCAATAACAAAATAAAACTGATTGAATTCTGTCGTTGATAAGCGTTGCCATTTATGGTTTTAAGGCTTACACAATGTTAATTAAAGGTTATGTAAGTTTAACGTAAATTTAGAGCGTAGTTCGCGCGTATTTATAAAAAAAAATTATAAATTTGCATTAGCTCACAATGCAATTTTTATATAGGTTTTTCAACTGCTCGCATTTAGCTATAAACGTGTGAATTACCTGAGTAAACCGCAATCCCATTCTAAAACTTAATAAGCAGCTCATCTGCAACCGCGTGACAATGCGGTCTGAGTACATTCTCAAAGATACATTTGTAAAAGTTAACCTCATATATGTCCGACTGGAAACGATCGATGGCTGACGATCGACGATTTTGACTGAATTGCTTCCTCTATATAGGAAATCGTAGCTAAATGTCAGTCAGTCATACACGACTCTTAACCTTGAGATGATTATTAAATTAGCAAACAGGGGCAATTAAAATTGTATTAAACTTGACTGGCCGACGATGATAATAAAAAATATGAAAGATTATATGTATATGTATGTACACAAGCGCATACATATACGAAATCAAAGGGACGAGCAAAATGCGGACATATATCAAAGAGATAACAATATCTCGCATCTGATAATTAAAAGTGACAGCCGGATAACTGAATCTAACATGTAGTTAATGCATTTTCGACTTGGATAAACGGAAACAACGCAGTCGCCATGCCGGGCACATGATAAGCGAACGCATTGCTGATATGCGACAGTGATAAGGACAGCCACACACTTTGTAACGTTAGCGGAGTGATTGACCTATCTACTTACCCAGTTTGCCCATTAAGTCCTCTAAAACGTAATCCACAGCCATTTTCACTTAGATAAATAGCGTAATTGTTCAACAAAAAATATTGTTCCAGGTGAGAAATACCTTCCCTCTTGATTCAACTCAATAAATCAAGTGTTAACAATTTGCATCTTCTGATGGCTTATACTTGATCGCAATACACTTGATGTAAATAAGTTGGGATTTGGATTATCAGAGCCACGAGAGGCGGGACTGAGACCCCAAGCCGTTTGTAACGTGCGCTGGAGATTGGCAAGCGCCGCCGTGCTGGCAAAAAGCTAAATGCGAACTGAATGGGCTTTGAGTACGCGAAATGAGTTTCGAGTCGTGACTGAATAACACTCACATACATATACATGAACATATCATATAAACCCAACAAATACTCGCACTCACACAGATAACGAAACGCTCCCGCCGATATGTGTGGAAGAGCTCCACGATTGAGAGTGGATCGCGGTGTTTGTGTTTGCTAAATTTGTTGTGGCCCTCATTGTTGTTGCTTTTCAATTCTGTGACATAATTCTAGATCGATAAGCTTACAAATCAACAGAAAGAGAGGGACAGTGTGTGCGTGTGTGTGTGTTATAAATCAGCATCATGTGTTTCCAAGCAGCGTGTGGATCGCAAGATTAGATGTAATTGCTAGTTGCCAAGTCGCTCAGAGCCAAATTTTACATTATTAAAGCTTGAAGGCTCGTCTAAATGAGTATTAGATATGGATTAAGTTACATTGATTATCATTTCACGCAACTGTTTTACAGGTATTCATTCTGACGGAGAAAATAGTAAAAAAAAAAAAAATAAAAAATAAAAAAAATTATATAATTTCATTTCCTATTTTTTGCTCTGTCAGAATAAATTCCAATAAATATAATATATATTTACAAAATAAAAAGAAACGTATTTGAATCGTAAAGAATATATTTAATCTTAGGTTTTATTTAAACTGTTTTCACACACCCATTATTTTTATTAATATTAAAAAATCCTATTGCAAAGAACCTCATGAAGCTCCTTAGCATGGAATCTAATTTTAAGTCATATATTTTTTATTTTGTTCAAATAACATTTTTGTTTAAGCATACTTCTTATTTCTTTCTCAGTAACCTTTTTATAACAATTCCCAGCAAGCTACATCTCTATTTATTTTCAAACATACATATGTATTATATCTTTTTATAGCCTTACTAAATTTAATCTTTGTTTTTAAAATTTTTTTAAGTGTTAAATTTTAGCAATGAGTGACCCATCGATATCGGACCCAATGTCCTTTTTATATTTGGACATGCTATCCAGAGTTTTATTAGAAGAAGCTGAAGAGGCGGCAAAAGAATTCGATCTTAAAATGAATTTCATACGTGAACAGGAAAGCAATTGCTTGGAGAATGGGAAACAAGTAAGATATTGAATCGAAGTAATGTTCAGATTTTCGCCACTATTCGATCGTCTTTAGCTTATTACCGTGGATATGCTTATTAACAAAATGCAGGAGTGTATCTTTCAAACGGAGCTTGAATTACAGGAGAACGAAGTTCAGTTGGATGAAATCGATAAGCTTCTTTCACGATATCAAGCCAACTACATAGATTTCTCAAAGGGCCCAGAGTGGATACCCCTAAGACCTAGCAGCTATCGCACGTTCCTGAAGCTACTAATATCGGCGGACCAATCGACTGCACAATGCAACAATCTGAAAGAGGAACTTAATGCTTATAACGAAGAAGCCATCAAGCGTTTAGAGTCCCCAAATTTGGTGAGAATATAGAAAAACCATATCTACGACACATGGTTTAAGGTATTTCCATAGGTGACTAGGATAATGGACTATCATTTATCAGCAATAACTGGACTGGAAAAGAAACTGGATAAGCTACACAAATTGGCCAACAAGGTTATTATAAGCTATAATAAAATATGCAGAAAAGTAACAGGCAAGATAAGGAAAGACAAACGCCACAAGAAACCCCGCCCAACTACAGCTCGTTATAAATTTTGAAAATTTATATTCAGTATAACGGTTTATATGATACATATGTATGAATAAGTAGGCAATTAAATGCATTCAAGTTCAACTTTGTTCTTAACATTACGAAGATATTTGGCTTGTTAATTGTTAGTCCTTAATTCGACTCCCGGAAGAAGAGCACATCGTCGGCTATAATGCTGGTGCTTGTCTTTTGGTTGCCCTGTTGGTCGGTTATCTCGCCGTATGTTATCTTGCCCTGCACCATGGTGCGTTGCCCTTTCTTAAGGTACTCCAGCACAGTTTCACGCAAATTGGGCTTGAAGACTACGACTCGATGCCAATCGGTGCGCTGCGCCCAATCCCCATTCTCATATCTGGCGAGAGAAATATTTGTGTTACAGTTACATTATATGTATGTATATATGGATGTTATGTTTCTACTCACTTGTAATTGGTGTGCGTAGCTACTGAGAAGGTGACCACCGGATGCTCCACCGAACCTCGGAGTTGTGGATCCGCACCCACACGCCCCAATATAGTTACCGTGTTGACAGCTATATATTTGAAATTTATAATAGGACTTGTTAACAGATTAATATAGATCTAGAAATGATTTTCCACACACTTTTTTCAATTTTGGCGGGCGCTGTGGCCGTCGTGCTTGCGGCACCTCGTGCCGGCAGAGTCCAAAATCCATTTAGCACTGGCTTAAGCTGTAAATTCAGAAATACGTGCCATTATATTCACATATCATTGTTCAAAGTAGTAAAACATTTAACTTACAATGTGTCTAGCTTGTTGCATCATTTTTATGCGTGCTTTATTAACCGGCAATGCGTTTTAATTTTTGCAAACAGCTGTTTAACACAGACGCAGCCAACTTAACTCAAATTGTTACCGCTTGTGGCGCACTCTGTTGGAAATTTCTGCAACATATCGAAGTCGAAAAGTGTTTTAAAGAACCAAGGAATGGGCGCAATATCTTTCGAGCTTTAAATATAATTTAAATGTTGGTATAAAAATGTTAACTGAAAAATTATTATAGTGAAACTTATGAATAAAGAATATCATCTCAAGTGATAGTATGCAATAAATAAACCTACTCTAGTTAAAAACGACAATGTTTTTCGTTAATTTTTTAGCATATCCAAACATTTTTGCCGCCAGTATTCTAATTGGCTAATTTTTTATACTGATTGGATCATAGGTTCACTCTATCGGTTATTATGGGCACCAC
This sequence comes from Drosophila arizonae, assembly GCF_054131065.1. Classification (NCBI taxonomy): domain Eukaryota; kingdom Metazoa; phylum Arthropoda; class Insecta; order Diptera; family Drosophilidae; genus Drosophila; species Drosophila arizonae. Next base: position 14,253,589 of record NC_142922.1, on the reverse strand, counting down.
TACATGCTCGCTGTATATAGCTCATTGCTCCAACACCCAGTAAACGATACTAAGGCGCGCTCTGTTGGACAATTTTTTGAAACTAGCTATAGTACAAAAAACAGCCGACAGTGGCGCCCTAATTATTATATTTTTTACAAACTTGATTAGGTATTGGGCTTTCTGCCTCAAATAATAGACACCAGAGGCAAATAGATCTTTTTTTAACACTTGACATGAGCGCTTAAGCTAAAGTGCATAGCTATGATAGCCTGCCTTTAAATTTAAACTTACTACTTACTACTTAGCAAGTATGTTATCTATTTTTTGTACATATGTATGTATGTACATATAGCACAAACAATCAATAATAGAGGAATATAATAAATATGTTAATATACAAAAACATATTTTTTGCTTAAAGCATAGTGCATATTATAGGTTAAAAAATAAGTATAAAAATGGAATTTCTTGCGTCCATTTATAGACATGCATAAAATCGTAGCGAAGCATTGCTGAACAGGATGTGCGATCGCCGATTGTCTTCGTTTTACTGCCGAAGCGTCATTTACGAGTCGCCATTTTGTGGATCCATTTTGTTTTTGGAACAGCCGATTAGCAGCCAAGGCCCACGGGAGGCCGTCATTGATTTCCACTGAGCAATTCAAGGCATTGCATCCAGCTGAGGTGAATGTGAAACAAAACGGAAGAGCGAATTCGCTATTTCATATATTTTCGTTTCGTTTGTTTGTTGTCTGCTGCTGCAGCTTCAGCCTGCTATTCGCAGCAAGAGCAATGGCAATAACAACAACCTAAGCGACAACAACAAAACCAACAACTCTTCGACTTTGCATTCAAATTCAGGCGATGACGACAGCCAACCGACAAAGACGAACGGTCGGGCGGGCGTGCAGATGGGCAGGCGGCAAAGTTGATGTCGATGTCGATATCGGCGTCGGCGTCGGCGTTACTCTTGGGTTTGGTGCCGGGCTGCTGCCCAAAGAATATTGCCAAGCCAAGCCGCAGCATGAGTCTTGGCGTTATTTGATTTGTGCGTCAGAACAGCCGCTTCGTAGGGTACTACGACAGCTGTAGATAGTCCGTCCCAGATGGGTTTCAGTGTTGGAAATGCTTCGAATTCTATTCTTCAAGTAAAATTATGATTAAAAATTAAAATATGATCATCTTTTAAATAGAATTATTTGCAATTATATAAATATAGAAAACCGTAAAATGATTCCATATTCATCATTAAATATAAATATATGTATCAGTATAGCTAAAGATAAATTAAGTATAAAATATTTTCAATAGATATTTAATTCAATGTAGTAAAGCCCCTTGAATAACTTAACTATATCCATCGTGTATAGTTAATAAACTTATCAGTTTTTTAATACAACTAACTGAATGATCTTTAGCCAATATTTAGTTTATAGAACCGACTTTTATATTCATTTAAAATTATATTTTTCATTATATAAGAAAAGTTTTTTCCACTTCTTCCTATATATTGTAGCGCATAGCTATCCCCAGTGTAGCCCCAATCTAAGGCATTATTCATGCTGTCGTTTTCGAGTGCTGCCATCGTCGTCGTCGTCGGTCGGTCGGTCGCTTCGCCTCACCTCTCCACTCATCTCTTCGCTATATTTCGTTTCGTCTCTCTTCGCTATCGTCTGCTGGCGTTGTTTCCAGCGCGCGTGTAGCTGGGCATATGTGTGAATGTGTGTATACATATATGTGTGTGTATCTGTGTGTGTGTGGGCTGTGTATCTGTATCTGTATCTGCTGTGTATATGAGGCTATGGCTGTGACTCCGGCTGTTCGCTGTTGCGATACTAACGAACGAACGTCCCAAATGTCGACGTTGCCGTTGCCGTTGCCGTTGCTTTTGCTGTTGCTGTTGTTGCTTTTTGTATATTTTCAGTTTGTATAGCGAATGGCATGGTACGACGCTTGAGGAGGGAGCCGGCTGGTTGCTGTTGCTGTTGCTGAAGTGGTTGCTGTTGGCTGGGCTTCTCGAGGACGTCCGTTCGTTCATTTCGTATCGTTTCGTAGCGTTTCGTTTCGTCTGATGGTTCGTTTGTGCGTTTGCGTGCAAAAGCAACGAAAACTCATATTCATTTTATAGTGAAACTCAACTCAACGCAGCTTAAGCTTAATGTACAGCAGTAGCAGCAGCAGCAGCAGCCGCAGCAACATTCCAACTGGCAGCTTAAATGTTGTTGCTGTTACGGCTTGGTTTGTTCGTTGGTTGGCTGCCTTCGCCTGCGCGAAGGTTTTTGAAAAACGCGCGCAGCTGTTACAGCAATTGGGTAACATTAGCCTCAGGAACCCATTTAAAGCAAATCAGTATTTGCTCGCCTGCTAAACTCTCAATATAATAGAACTTAAGAAGTAATTTAGTTGCGAATGAGAAATACCCTCTTCACCTATCCATACTTCCTAGTCCTAATCTACTAATATGGAGCCTTAGAGTCTATATTCTATATACTTTTTCATTTATATTCCATATATTCCATTTAAAATCATAAACACTTGTGTCTGCATTTGCATCTGAAGCTGACTGCGCACAATTTTACCAAAATTTAACAGAGCAACAGAAACAGAAACTGAAACTTAACCAAACGAATGTTCGCATTAAAGTTTATTTCGAAACCAACTCACTGGCAACAGCAGCAGCAACAGCAACAGCAACGGCAACAGAGCCAGCAGCAGCAGTGGCAGCAAAAAAAGCCCCAACAGCAACGCAAATGAAAAACGCCAACGAACAACGAACGAGCGCACAGAAAGCAGCACACAGCAACAACAATAATAAAAAAAAAAAAAAAAGAGAAAAAATCAAGTAAAATTACGACAAGCAAAGAGGCAGCAGTGACGGCAGCAGCGAGGGCAGCGGCAGCAACGTTGAAAGAAAACAAGAAACTTCGTCGCAGCAGCAACGAATGTGGGGAGCAGGGCGTCCACATGGCAGAGAGAGCGAGAGAGAGACAGTGAGAACTAGGTAGGGATGTAGAAGCGGGAAGAGTGGGACAGGGGAAAGCAGCCGCACAAAGTGTGTGACTGTTTGAGTGCCTCTGTGTGTGAGTATGTGTATGTGTGTGTGTGTGTGTGCGGTGGGGCGAAGGTGAAGCATGCGATGGCGTTGGCTGCTATAACGTCAAGCAAGACTGAGGCGAAAACGACGACAGCGATGAAAAAACCCAGCACCGAACGAACCAACAGTGCCAGCAAAAATTTATAATAAAAGCAGCAGCAGCAGCAACAACAACAGCAACAACAACGACAACGACAGCGGCAAACGTTGAAGGCAACAACGATGGCGTTGCTTGCAACTCTGAACAGTGCCAGGCCAACCAGCCCGTCAACTATCCAACGAGCAGCACAGCTTTAGCTGCCTCTCCAAAGAAACGAGAAGAGAAGAGAGATATACCCTGCATCTTAGTTAAAGAAGTTTATAGAAATTCCGTAAACATCATTATTTAAATATGTATTTAATTGAGCTTGATCTGATAAAACCTAAATTAGAGCTAGAGAAACAAGAATTTATTTAAATGAATAATAATTTATTATTAAAAATTAATTAATTAAATTATTATTAAAAGATTCCAAATATTGCAAACATTTATCGTTTATAAGCATTTCATTGATTGCTTTCTCTTGAATTTAAATTCTAGATTATTTCGTTCGTTTTGTACTCTATATAGCTGATATCTCGAGATCTTATTTTCAATCTACTACTTATAAATTTTTAGGTTGAGATACTTTTAGACATTAAAATATTATGAAGCAAATGATTTATTGTTTTATGTAAGTTTTAAATACTAGTTACTGTCTTGAAGTCATCTTAATTGATCTATTGAATCGACTCTGCCACAAGAGTATACCAAATGAAAGAGCGAACATCGTTAGAGTTAAAGTCGTCGTGTTCGTTCTCGAATTCATCGTCGTCTTCGTCGTCGCCGTCTTCGTCACTGCGGGCTCTGAGCTGAGCTGAGCTGAGAACAGAGCACCGACAGTGACCGAACATTAAAGTTGAAGTAAAGTTGGAATTTGTGCCTGGGCCCCCCGTTCTGCCATAGCCTCCCATGCCCGCCTTTTGTAATCAGAATAAACGAATATTCGCTTAAGCTCTGCACATTGGTGCAAAGTACAATTGCAAAGAAAGATCTGGATTAACGAATGACTAGAACACTTAACACCTTAACACTTTCGATTCAGTCATAAATTATTAACTGTACGAGCATTTTTGTTTTTAAAAATTATAGATTATACAAGAAATATTACGATAGGTTTTTTTTTTTGCAAAATTAATGTTGCATGCTGAGCAATGTAGAAAATGAGTTTAGAATTAGTTATCTACCTCATATTACACTTAGATAAATTTAAGGAAATTTCTTCTAAGTTTTGTTTTCCAAAATAATGAGACTTAATATAAATTAATATTTTAATATGAAAGTACTATAGTACAGAGTTGGCTTATGCCAAAAGTTTAGAGGGTATATTGTTGCTATTCCTAATATAATTTTATTATACATATATATTTCTATCATTTGCTCCATTCTAATCACGTAGATCCACTGTTCACTCCAATCATTCAACCTTACCAAGCGGCAGGGCAAAACGCAAATGTCAAGACGAACGAGCGAACCCAACGAACGCAGTTCTGTCGGCAACAACAACAACAATGACGACGACGACGACGGCGGCGACGATGAAAACACCAAGGAGTGGGCGGCAGCCCAAGCGTTGGAACGCTAGTGCTGGTTTTGGCTACCAAGAGCTGAGTGCGAGGCCTAAAATATTCCCGCCAGCTTTCCCCAGAGCGCCTCACACCACATTTCAGTACGATAAAGGAAATGCCACACCACTGTGACAATACATTTGCTAGAGCTGGCCCCCAAAGCCAGGGCATACCGTAGCCTGAATAGTCGTCCTCGGTGCTCGGTGCTCGGTCCTCATCGACGTCGTCGCCTTGGTTGTCGCTGCCGCTGCCGCTGTCGTTGTCGTTGTCGTTGTAGTTGTTGTTTTCGTTCTAAGCGACGCACATGGCCGCATACCACAGAGCGGAGCGCACTCTGCTCGAGCCCTGAGTCAGAACCTGCAGTCGACAACAGCAACAACAACAACAATGTCGAATGTCGGTCCGCTCTTATACGATTGCTGCTTCATGTGCTTTAGTGCCGAGCCAACACTGGCTCCAGCACAGGCTACATCAGCACCGCCGGCACCGTCACCGCCAACGACTCTGGGCTCTGGCTCTACTGCTTGAATTTTGTTGCCGCTGCCGTTGCCGTTGCCGTTGCCTCTGCCTTATTCCCATTTACAGCGTCAGCTCTGAAACGTAGGGCTTGGGACTTTAGTTCTGACTCTGACTCTGTCTTTGGCTCGAGCAGTCGAGCTACGACCAGTGCCGTCTGCTGCTGGCTGGTTTGTAGGTTCTGGTTCTCAAGCAAGCACATGGCTAACAGCAACAAAAGCGACGTTGACGACGACGACGGCGACGACCAGTTGCCACTTGCGCAACGCAAAAAAAAAAAAAAAAAAAAAGAATAATAAAAATCGAAAAGAAAAGAAAACCCAACAGCAACATCGATCGATGTATGTGTATAAAAATAGAGGGAGCCTTACTCTTATATGGGTAGGTGGTAATAATTAGCATATTTGGGGTAAATATATATGTATATCTAGAGCACATGAAGGGTATAAGTACAAATATATTATATTATTGGAAGTTCAGACGAATGTATTAGCTATAAATAATATAGTTAGCGGTTGATCAGATAAAGGACAACTTAATTTAGCCATAGCATTAACTAATAAAACAAAACCATGTAGAAAATAATTTTGTTAAACTAAATAAAAAGACTTTGATTTAAAAGAAAATATGTTTTACCTGTTTTTTTTAATCATGTGTTATATAATTCAGATTCTGCACGTGTCCTATAAGAGCATCCTCCCTTAGCTCTGGTTTTCGTAAATTCTTAGAATTTGCTATGTGGCCTAAAATTCTGGTAGATAGTGACCTATCATAAAAATATAAGGAAATCTTAACTTAAATCAAATTAACGTTTGCCATTCGTGCAATATTTTGACATGGTAAGTTTTAAAATTATCGATTGTCATAAAAACATATTTACTTCAAATTAAGCCCGGCTTACAGAGTAAAGCCGAGGACTTCGCCCTAATGAAAATATGCGTATAAAAAAGTCATTCAAAATTAGTATAGAGTTAACAAAAGACACCAACTGATCAAGCCCATATCAAGTAGAGATTCCTGCTGTATTTGATAGATCTAACTATTTAACCATATTGCCTTTGGAAATTTAATTCCGCTTCTAGTCAATTTGATTCCCACAGTTTTGAAAACTCTTCAGGCGTACGTGCGTCCCATTAAGCAGTTGGGTTAAATGGGGCTCTCTCGATTTCTGTTGAAATAATGCCAAGTCAATGGCGCACAGCAATTTGGGACCTTCCAGCGACTTTAGCCTCAGCTTTATTCGCTGTGTGTCATCAAAACAAGCAGCAGCGGCGAGTAAGAAACAACTGATAAAACCTGAAAACCGAATGCGTCATGCGCCCCCAAAAACTGAACTTGTGCTGATTGTGTTTTGCATTTATGTTTGTTGTTTTTTTTTTTGTTTTTTTTTTTTTGCGAATAATGGCGTGGGCAAAAAGTTATCGATGGCGCTCAAAGCAACGCTGCCAGCAGCTCGTTTTGAAAGCACCGCCACATTTCAAGGATACCGTTCGTAACGGGTTAGCTATTTACGTCTCGCCTGGCGAACTCTAGCAGAACCCATGCGCCGCAGCTATCCTTCAGCTAGAGTCAGAGCGAACAGCTGGGCATGATTTCTAGCCATTCGCGCCTGCAGCTAGGTTTGGCAATACGACGCAGAGGATTGCACACACGGTCGCACTCACACACACACACACACACCGGCGCACACCCACACATGCTAAAAACCTCATTCATTTAGTTTTCGCAGAGCGACAGCAACAATAGTTTGTTTCAAGAGTTGGGGGGAGCTCTTTACCGGCTGTCCTGGCTGTTAGGCAGCCTCAACTCATGGCCCAATGCATAAAAATCCAAGGGAAGCGACAGCCGCATAAAGGGTGTCCCAGTCAGCTTGGAGCTGTCCACCATGCTGGCGCTGCAACGGAACACCCTCTATAAAGGCACACATTTCAGGCCGTGCTCGCCTGTCAGCCGGTCCCTTGGTCGGACGGTCGCTCACTTTGCTATTCAACGAGCCCAACGTGAAGCACGGCGCGAACGCTGGCGCGGGTTACATTCGTTTAGGGTGAATGCCGCACTCCCAACCGCTTGTACGGACGACCACCCGCCCGCTCGTTTGCCCGTTTGCCTGTCAGCCAGCAACCACCCACTCGGGCAGCAACCCATCCACCCATCCACCCACCCAGTCGTTCGTCCTCGTCCTCGGCGTCGCTGGCGTTGTCGTTGTCGTTTGTTTGTCACAATAGGGCAAAAGTTTCACAGTAACCGTTATGCGACCCACAGACACCACCGCCCCAGCTCAACGTGGAACCCAAATGTCTGCCAACCACCCAGCCACCCACCACACGATCTGCCTGCCAACCAGCCAACCAGTCAGCCAGCAACGTTGTCCGCATCGGCACAGCGACAACCAAACACAGCAAAAAACAGACTGCTGCAGTAGAAAACAGCAGACATACGGATACTCTAAAATCTATTGAGAATAAGCTTACAGCTAAAACTTCACTTTTTACCATTAAATCAAAATTAATTTTCTGATATACCTGTATGATTAGGTCCCATCCCACATTATTTCTTGCTTTTCTGTAATGACAAAAATAAGAAATATTTGAGTTGAAAATCAATCGCTGTAAATAATTATGAATTATTTAATGTGAATGGGAGAATTTTTCAGTGAACGACAACACAATAATTAAGTAAATCAAATTTTCCGATGATAAAAAATTAATGAACAAATATCCTTAAAACTGCTGCTTGATTTTTAAAGGACTCTTATATACTGAGGATCTATATATTTAAAAAAATATATATATATATGTCGGAGAATGACTGTAGATATCGATTGGTAATATGGATAGCTATATGCTGTGAGTGGCAATCAGGATTACTAAACCAACATATAGTATGGCCAGATTGTTAAGAGACGACTCGGGGCAGATGACTTGTATTTTGAAGATATGAACACACGTCCACGGAATTCACGTAGCTCCAGCGTTAAGAAGAAATAGTTAACTACGAACATGATAACGAAGACCCGACATATACATATATAGCAGATTATTTATTTAAATATAAATGTGTATACAGTACATTACATTTTTAAGAAATAAATAATATGTGAAATAATTGATTATATGGTCTGCCTTAGATATATTTTTTATTAAACAATTTATTCGTAATTGAAGAAATTCGTTATATATTACATTTTACCATAAACAGAATTCACTAATTTACTTTTCTATTATTATTACTATTCAATTTGTATTTCATGCCAAACGCAGCAAACGAATTGATAATTCGTTTATGGCTGTTTTACTCGTTTCATTGTTATAGGGTATTAAAACTTGCTCTGAAATACGATGGACTATACATACAGCTATAATACACACAAACACACATTCAACCATATGCATATACATACATATATAGGTATATCTATATACATACATACACATACATATATATACACTGAAAGCATTAAGCTTTCATGCGCATGTGTTTGTGTGTATGTAGGAAACTTTTATTGTCAGCACAAACAGACACACGCACACGTACACACACACGCTCAATGTTGCCTCCATGCTCGAGCGAAGGATAAAATGCTGCAAATTCACGGCAACAACAATAAAAACAACAACAACGACAAGAGCGACGGCAACAACAGATATAACAAAAACAACAACGACAACGGAGCACACGGTACGTATACGTATCCATCAGATAGAAAAGGCATCGAGCAGCATGCTGAAATAATGAAGCAGCAAGGACTCTACTCGACTCGAGTCGAGCAAGGCAGCCAGGAAAGCTGGCAAGCCTTGGCAGGCAGGCAGCCAGGCAGCCAGTCGACTTGGCTTTGGCTTTAGCTTGGCTCTGGCTCTGGCTCTGGCTCGGTCTCTGAGCCAAAATGAAAACGAAAATGGAAAATGTGTTTGGCTGTGGATGGGCAGGATAACAGGCGGGACAGGCAGCATCAGCAGCAGGGACGAAGGCAGTATGCTGTTTGGGGCTGAAAGGACCGTCTCCGACAAGGATATTGCGCACGAGGACAGGATGGCTGCCTGGCTGACTCGTGGTGTTGATGATGATTACAGAGATGCGCAGATAGAAGCTGAAGTCAGGCAGCTAGAGCTATCCAAACAGGCGAATGCGAATCGAGCAAAAAGCGTTTGCTTGCTTCGTTCCTTTCCATATGAAAATGCCATGTTTTTGTTGTTGGCGTTGTTGTTGCAATTGTTGTTGTTATTATTATTGTTCTTGTTGTTGTAAAAAGTCTAACACGCCAAGAATGTACAACGTTGTTCTTGTTGCTATTGCCACTGCCGTTGCTATTGTTGTTGCCATTGCTTTTGCTCTTGCTTTAGCTCTTGCTCTTCCTCTTGCTATTGCTGTTGCTCTTGCTGTTGTAATGTGATTCGCCCTACCAAGCGCCGCCTCTCCGCCTTGTTTTTCTACAAACAGCAATGAAGGACCACCAGAACAGCAGAGCAGCATCAGCATCAGCGGCTCCTAGTCAAGTCTCTGTGCACGAGTAGCTGAAAGGTCTGCTTGAGCATTGGCTCGGCTTGTGGATGTGGGCCGGACTGGGTTGGCTTCGGTGCGACATTAGACTGAATGGAATTGGGAGGGCGAATTGCGGGCTAACGCAGAACCAAAGAACCCGAAAATATATTCCACTAGAAATGTTTATTAAATTTCTTGCATTTAAGCCTTGTGATGTGTTGAGCTCAAATTAGAAATCGACTAGACCAAAAACAAAGGATTCCAACTGAAAGATGTTTCACAATTAAAGATGCTTCGGCATTAATTATTGAATGCCTTCGAACTGTTATGACAAAACGCCTGGCAGGCTAATGTCTTTTGAGCTAGCTCAAATTTAAATCATGTCTTGTAATCTTTGAGCTGCAATTAAAACAAAGAAAATTCGTTATGGCCCAAGCATGGTCGGGCTATTGTGTTCGACTGAAATGCATTTGCATCAGTTGCTTGATAGCTAGGTAGATCCATAACTTGTCGTCTGATTAGAAGTTGTTTCAATGGAATTTATGAAAATATTCTACAATAATAAAACACATTCATACACGATTGAGTTCGAAAAGAATAAATAGCAATCAGGTTGGCGCAAGCTGGTTGTGCAGACATTATTTAACATTAACAATTTAAAACTCGATCTGTGAATTGTAGGAATATTTAATACCATCATTACATAAGTAAAACATGATTTAGTGTAATTAATTTATATATTACACATTCTATTGATATTGTTTAATGAATATCACATAGTCTAAACATTTATTAATCATAAAATAATGAATCATTTCATCAGTATAAACATTAATATGATTTCCCCAAGTCTGGATAGTCTTTGACTATGAAGCTTTAATTTAAAATTAAATTTAATGCTTGGTCCTTAGAGATACATTTTATGGATTTTAGCATGGATATTAATATAAGGGCTAATTATATTTAACGTTTTATTTTCAAGTGTATATTAGTGAATAACCTGAGCATCGTTTGCCATCATCATTATACACTAATCAAAAATAAATGTGTAATGCAATAGCCAATTTTTGAGGATAAGCCCTACTCTAATGAGTGTCCTTCCCGCCCATTCGCAATGCTCGTTATCAATGCCTGCCTTGCGCATTCTTGCTGGAGTACGTAACATGACCCACTAATTGGTTATGCATTGCACAGCGACGGGGCGACACCTCAGCCTTATAAGCCGAGCCCATGCAGCGCCATGCCCCATGGGCGCTGCCCGCTGTGTAAGGTCAGCTCGGCTAACCGCAGGCCGTGTGCGCCAATTTTGGTGAACGACCGCTATGAGGATGTGAAATCGCAGTTGGAGATGGAGGTGGAGATTGAGATGAAGTTGGAGATGCGGGACTTGTAGATGTCGGAGTCTGGCGCAAAGCGAGTGCGTGTGTGACCCAAATACACACACACATCGAATGGCTCTGTTCATTCAGACAAACCAAAACACTCGGCTCCAAATATCAACAGCCACATGTCAAAGTGCGTGCAGGAGTTATGCAAATGTGAGAGCTGTCGGAGAACTAACAGGCGTGGGCAACAGGATAGGTGTTCTTGTTATTGTTGCTGTTGCTGCCAGTGCTGCCTGTGCTGCTGTTGCTATTGTTGTCTGGGGTGTCGCGTCTGACAATGAAACCGCACTCAGCAATGCAACACACAGACTATGGGTGCGTGTGTGTGTGTGGCAACTGCTGGTGGGGACGCTTAATAAGCGCAAAGGCAACTGGGCAGCAAGGCGTGAATCCTTCAGGACGTCGGAGCGTTGTTGCCGCGCAGCGAAAGTTTTTCTTTGCCAGCAAATTTGATTTTATGTTCTGTGTGTGTGTGTGTGCGAGGTTTTTTTTTTTGCTCTCCGTGAAAAGTGAAAAACTTTGCAACCCCTTCGACTGCGACGCAAACAGCGCTGATGGCATCGCTGTCAACGTCGGCAGTGGCGCAACGTCGACGCTGACGTCGCGTTCACTGTCAGCGTTAGCGTCGTCGTTGGCATCGGCTTCGTATTTTCAATTTATGGTTTTGTATGCACAGAGCAAGAGACGTGGCACACACATGGAGCAGGAGCCGGAGCCGGAGCCGGAGCCAGAGCCAGAGCCGGTGCCGCATAGTCATAGCAGGAGTCGTAGACAGAGCCCAATGCCAATGCACCCCGTTGTGGATTGTGTTTAGAGGGATGCGGAGCATGCAGCTGCACAGGGGTGGCAGTCAGGCGTGGGAGGGGTTGAAAGCCTGTGCTGGCTGAGTGACTAGATGTCTGGTGGCTGTTGCTGCTACTGCGGCTGTTGCTGCTGCTGTTGCGTCGTCTGTTGCTTCGTGCGTTTGCTTTTAATACATTTTCGCCAGCTGCTAAACTTAAATTTCCACAGCTGCGCCCCCGACTAGACGCCCCCCACACACACAGCTCCCGGCTCGCATCTGTGCGCTGTGAATTCGCATCGCATGTGAATTATGACAGAACTTTGTTGGGGCCACAGCAACCGCGAATGCTGACGCTGACGCTGACGCTCACGCAGACGTCGCCGTCGCCGTCGCAGTCACAGTCGACGTTTGTTTTGCATTTTTCATGCTGCCAGCAAAGGCAGCAGACAAGCGGCGACCTTGAACAATTTATTGTTGTTGCCTTTGCCGTTGTTGTTGCTGTTGCTGTTGTTGTTAACTGCTTTTTATTTATTTATGGTATTTTGCTGTTGGTGCTGGCAGTGGCGCTTGTGGACCCTTGTAATATATGCATGCCAGGCAGGCAGACAGACGGACAGGCAGAGCGCCGGCAACCTGCCATTCAAAGCCATCAACAACATGAAGCATCCACCGAAAGGCAGTCAGTCAGCCGCACACCAATACACCAATACAGCAATCCATCTATCATTAGTCAATGCTACTCTCCTCCTCCTCGTCATCGACGTCGTCGTTGGCGTCGCCGTCGTCGTCGCCCGCAGTCGCCAGCGAAAGTGTTACGTTCAATGCTCCCGTCGCGACGTCGTTTTGGCGTTGGCGCTATCCCAAAAGAGTCGCCGCTTGGTAACAAGTGGTTCTCCCTCTTTTTGGAAAGCCCGATCCTGACTCCCCTACCGCCGCAACCTCATTACCCAACCCTATGCCCATTGGCTTGCGGTTAATCTGTTTATACATTACAACAATGCCAACAAAAGCAAAATGAAAAGAAAAAGGAGGAAAGAAAAAAATCAGCTCACAGCTGTTTGGGAACTGTCGTTTTTATTGCCGTTGTTGGGCTGTTCTTTTAATTAGGCGTGAAAAACTCTCAATGAACGTTGCTGCCGCCCCAAGTGATTGTTGTAGGTGTGCGCGTGTGCGTGTGTGTGTGTATATGTGAATGAAACTGAATGAAGTTATGAGTAGATACGCTAATGAGTGAGAGGACAGCGAAGGTCAGTTTAATGTGCTGGAGAAACGAAAGACTAAATCACCGGGAGCAGGAGCGGGAGCACGAGCAGGAGCAGCAACATCGCGGACAGCTTTATAGCCAGCAACTTGTTGAATGAGTGCTGCTTCGAGAGCGTATCTTAAGCCCGACTGTCAACGGTTAGTCGACAGTTGTGAGTGGCGACGTCCTTCGCTAAATTTGCTGTGCCTTGGTATTGGGATTGTAAGCTGGTACACTCACCTAATTGGATGCAGCATCTCAATATATGAGGCTTTCAGAATGTTGTACATCGTGCTATCATTATCATTACTATTACCATTTTTATCGATTGAATGTATTATGTTATTTTTTACCATTATTATTTTTTATACATTATGTTATTATTTTAAAAATGTACTTTCTTATCATGTTTAAAGTTTGTTATAAATAATATTCAATGCTCTAACTTATTCGTAAATCAAAAAGGCATATTTTAATGCTTTCATTTATTCAAAATGAGCAAACGAAAATTTTGAATGAATAATAAATATTTAAAGCCAACACAATTTAAATCTACTTACAACTATTTACTTATATGTGCAAAACCATCGCTTTATGATATAATAATAAATTTAAAATTGTTAACTGATATTATTGCATCTATATTAAGTCGTATATTTAAATTTGTATTATGTATACACTTAAAACAGAAGAAAATAATGTAAACGTAATTGGAATACTGTAATTGGATCTAAGCTTATATGCATTCGCCAAAATTATATTTTTAGAACTGTCTTCTGTTACAGAAATGACCAATCAGCAGTCTTCATATAACAAGGAAAATAGTATACAAATTTTAATTTATTCCATGCTAGGCTCAATAATTATTTATAAATATAGTTAAAATAAATTTTATTGACCTACTCTTACCAAATGTAAAATGTATTAGCTTAGAATGTGTAAAGGCTTCTAGATTTTTATCGCTTTTCATTTTACTTTTATTTCATTTATTTTATTCCTTACAATATTACAATAGTGAATGAACAAAAAAAAAGTGAATATAGATTAGCTAAATATCCTTTCGTAATTTTAAATTTATTTTATTAATATAAATAATTTTGTATTATTATTAACAACATGTATGTACATGTCAATCAGAAACAAATATTATATATTTTCGTCAGTTGCCACAGCATTCAGAAACATTCAAGCAAATATTCACTTTGTTGTAGACTAAGCTTGGTGGCTTTGCAGTTACATGCCTTGCTCTCAGACCACTGAAAGATTGACAGCCATCTAACCATATCTAGTTATATGCGTAAGTCCCCCAAAGTCAGCTTAGTTGAGACCGACACCACAAACTGGGCTCCGAATTCTCCAATGCAACGCCATGCAGCGGTCAATATTTCATATGCACATGTACATGCGCCTGTTTATAGCTAGATCTGTTTATGGGAGTCGGTGTGTGTGAGTGAGTGGCCATGTGTGTGTGTGCGGGCATATGTATTTGCATTTGCGTCAACACACGTTAGTGCTAGCCATCGTAGTACTACGCTACGTATACGTAACATGCAACTATTTAGTTTCATCGAGAGACGCCACAACGATTGTTGTCCCCCATTCGTTTGGACTTAACCCTGCAGCCCGCTCATCCCGCACGCCTCGCACTAACTGGCCCCAACTAGCAACGAAATCCTGCTGCACTTGCCCCCTTTCACTGTTGACCAGTGGATAAACTACACAACACATGGCATTCTACTTAGTTGGCGCCGGGCTGAGTTCAAAGCACAGACGACGATGACGACGGCGACGCTACTGATGTAGCTGACTTTCGTCGTAGTGCCCTCCATTTCCCAACTCTGCCAACTCACGCCAATCAGTGATAACCAGCGCCTTGACACTAGCTGCCAGCCGAATCGGAGACTCTGGATCAAGAACCTGGATTGTAAATTATCTAGATAGCTCAAAGCTGCCCGCAGGCTTAGCATTTGAAATGTAATAGCACTGAAGTGCTTTATTGCTAATTCATTGGCCATTTCAGATGCAGCGAAAACTGCATCTCGAACAGGTGTGTCTATATCTGAGATGATTTCAAATGAATACAAATTTTTAGAGATTCCGATCAATTATCTTCGCAGATTTCTTTATCATAGATAATGGGATTCCCATATATTATTTATATTGTAAGTTGCAGTTAAAAAACCCAACACGAATCTAAGGTTTTTGATGTCCTTTATGTCCATAAGGCTGACTTTCCTTCTTTACTATTAGACGTAAATATCTCGCATTTCTGTCCACAACAAGCTCACTTTATTTCGTCATAGATCGCCAGCTGGGCTGCTAATCAATAATTACCATGTATTATTAAAGCTCGTCCTTCTATGAAAATCCCAAGAAGTTATTGGATTTGAAGCCTACAATATTGTTACGGGCTATATCCAAGAGCAAAGGCAATAGATGATGATGATGATGATGAAGAGCAAAGGCATCATCATCACAGTTACTTTAATCTTGATCCCCAACTTACATAATGCAGATCTACAATCAAATATTATTATGAAATACTCACTGGGATTAGAGTCCTGGACATAGATTGCAAATAGTTACTTTCTCTTAGCTTTTTAAGTCTTTATAAATATTTATCATTATAAATATCTAGCCAACAGGGGCATAGGCAATAGGGCATTTATGATTCACAAATTTAGGTGCTAAAACTAACATCTAAAACTATATATTTCGAGTTTCACCTTAAGCTCTTTATTCCTCACATATTCCCTGTCATTTTCCAACACTATTCGAATACTTATTACGTAGCACAAGCTACAATGGGACTACCTCGATTCTATTGCCAGTCCCGTTCCTGGTCCCAATCCTGGTCCCCCAGCTCCCAGATTACTGACAGTTCAATTGTGGCGCCGTTGACGTCGCCGGGCGCGCACACACAGCACACACACACAGCACGGCAGGGCACACACAATGGCACACACAGGCATTTAAACTAGACGAACGAGACGAGACGAGAAATTTATGCGGCTCCAACTCAACCCAAAAACGCCCGTCCACACGGCACAAGCTGAACCCAGCCCAAACTCAAACCCAAACCCAAACCCAAAACTCAAACCAAGCCGGGGCCAAAAGCAATGTGAACTAAAACCAACCAGGCCCAAAGCCAGAACCAGAGCCAGCACCAGAGCCAGCACCAGCGCCAGCGACAGAGCGAGAGCGAGAGCCACTTCCACAACGAGCATCATGCCACCGAGCAGCAACCACCCAGTCAAAGTGGCAGGGCACAGGCCCATCGTACACCCCATTGCCATTTCGTTATTTGTATGGACCGATGTTGCCGAACCGTCGAAACAGCAAACGAAACGGCGAACCGACGACACGACGAACCGACGGCCCAACTGTCAGACGGTTGCCTCCGCTGAACGTATTGTGGGGTGGGTTTTTGTGTTGTAGCTGCTGTGTGTATATATGTATATACGTGGGTATGTGTGTGTGTGATGTCGTAGTCAGATAGATTAAATCGATGGAAATGTAGGACTGTATACACATACACACACACACACATACAAGATACACACAGCCAGTCATCTAACGAACGAATGCGCCTTGTTGTTGCTGTTGCTGTTGCTGCGGCAAAATACAACAACAGACAACCAACGCATCACAGCAGCAGCAGCAACAGCAACAGCAACAGCACCAGAGATCTCACAGCCAAGGGGGGTTAATAGATATATAAATTTAGCACAAATAGATCCAAGTTTAATATCAACTTGAAATACATAAAAATAAAATAAATACAAATTAAATAAATAAATGTTACTTTCTTAAATATATTTATTTATTATTATGATATTTTATTTTTATTTTTTATATATTATTATATTTATTATTATATAATATAAAAGTTAACCCTCTTGAAAAAATTATGAAAATAAAATAGATTTATTAAATATATTTATTTATAATTAACAATTTCTTAAAAAACGCCCCATAAAAGTGCAAATAATTCAAAGGATCAAGAATCTTTAAAACATTAAATACTTTTAATAAATTTATATGATCCCAAATCAATAATACTCTTAAATATAATTTTGATTAACTCATAAATATATAATTTAAATACAAAAATTTTAATTGCTAGGAATCAGTACTACTTATGCTCTAAATAATAAAAGAGTTTCTAAAAAAAAAAAAAAAATCATGAAGACAAATTGTATATTATTTACATAAATATATATACAATAAAAAAAATAAACAATCAAATGCATTTATGTGGATCCCATTTTTGTAATAAATTTAATTGTAACAGAGAGTCTACAGTTTAATTTCAAATAAATTTTATTTCAATCTTGGCTCTAATATATGTATATACAATTTATCAATATATAAAGCTGAAAACAAAATGAATATTTTTCAAAATTGATATGTATGTATACTTAAAATTGTACATATTTTACAGAATTCAAAATCAGAATTTGCGCTCAGACAATAAACAATATTTATAGTTTGTTGTATAATTTGAGTAAACATTTTTCATTGCTCACAACATAATGAATCCCTTTTCAGCTTTTACTACGCCACTGCCTTACCGCATTTTCAGCTTTGTTTGCTTTCATATGCTTACTTATAGATGTGAGTTTCTGTATGTGTTTGTATGTGGTGATTGTGACTGTGTGTGTATGCGAGTGTTCATATAAATGTGCATGTACTTGAGTATATCATATAGTGTATATACAGTGAAAGCTCTCATTAAAGCCAGCCATATTGCTATGTTGAAATCCTTCTTGCCGATTGTTGATCGTACACCTGACTGCAAAAACTGAAGCGAGCTTCATACCGTAAGCATTGGGAGGCATCAAATAATGACGAACTCTATCAGGGAGTGCTCACTGTGATTGTGGGGTTGATAAGCCTTCAAATCGAAATTATCAAAGCGAATACTCAAACCGAGCAAGTGTCCAACACGTCAGGCTCAGTGTGGTATGAGAAGCGCATAGAAGGCCTGCGGCAGAGAAAATATCAATAAATTGTAAACATTTCTGTCCAGAGGTAAGAATTGGCCCAGAAATCAAAAATAAACATACTAATGGAAAATATAATAATGAAGTTATTATAATGAATTAATGAAAATTATTTTAGTAAATGTCCTAAAGATGTTGTTGAAATATACTTGAAATAAAATGTTTTTAATATAGCAATTAAGACTTAGTTTAAGGCTCAACGACGTATATTATCATTATGAATATTTAGGTTCCTAACCGATATTATAGTACGTTGTTTATTTGGGTAAAAGCCTTTCAATATCCTTTTCCATGTCGACAATAAATGAAGTTCTTAGTTTGTTCCTAAAATATTGTGACCTCTTTAATATCAATCTTAAAATCTGTGGGTCAAATGGCGGCAACCTCTATCTCTGTGCCCAGACAGAAACGAGCAGGTGTCATTCGCAACAATGGCAATTCCCATCGGACAATTCGCAACATGCACTCAGTTCAAATCGTTCCCGCCCAAAAACTCGAAATATCGCACATTTGAACTATTTGCGAAACGACGGCTTAGCCCCGCTTAGAGGTATGAATGGAAACTGGAATGGAAACAGAGAGCAGACCACAGACTCCGGCTTCAACCTTTCATAGGCAAGCCAGAGTCCAAACTGGCAACAACAAGCACGATGATGATGCTGCTGTTGCTGTTGCTGTTGCAGCTTTTTCTCGTTAATGTTGCTGATACCGTTGTTGCTATTGCTGCTGTTGCTGTTGCTGTTGCTGCTGATGCTGATGCTGCTACTCTCGGTTCACTGCGGCGATGTTGTAAAAGTTTTGCGCACAAATCAGCAACGAGCACATACACACACACACACACAGCACATCTGTGTGTATGAAAGGATACGCAAAGTGTATGAAATAAAAATACGACAGCAGCAATAGCAACAGCAACAGCAACAGCAACAGCAACAGCAACAGCAGCAGCAACGGCAGCATCAGCAACAACGGAGCAACAGCAACAACAAATGGCATTTTCAGAGCTCGAAGGCGAACAATGAATGCCAGAGAGCCAACATCGTTAGGGCTTAAACCAGCAGCTACCCTAAATTCCCCCATAGCTACATAGCATAGCCCCGACCCCCCCACATACGCCCCCAGCCCTGCCCTGTCCTGCTCCGCTTCTATCTATGGTCGATGGTGCCCAAGCATTGGCGCTGCGCTGCGTCGCACATTTTCAATGCGCTCGCCTCGAAACGGTGGAAAATGCGCGTCCGTTGTTAGTCGGAAAACGTCGTCATCCGTCGACGGTTGTTTGGCTGGCTTGGACCAGGTCTGGCTCGGCCTGCTAGCTACAACACTGCCTTGGCTTGGCGTTCGTTATGCGCTAACTGCAAATAACATCGCAGCCGCAGCAGCGGCAATAGCAACAGCAACAACACGAACAGCAGCGATGGCAGCAGCACCAGCAGCAGCAGAAGCAGTGGCAGCAGCAGCACCAGCACCAGCACCAACAACAGCAACAGCAACAACAACAGCAATTCTCAATTTATATTAAAGCGAACGAGGCGAATCGCACGAATGCGCTCGGCAGTGGCTCGGCTAAAGCACGAGCTCCGCTTTTGGGGGACGTGGAGCGTGTGCAAAACAAAGAGCCACCCAGTTACCAGCAACAACAACAGCAATAGTAACAACAACAGCAACAGCAACAGCAATTTCCCTCTCTGTCTATGCATGGGGCTGCTCGCACTCACCATGTATATATGATGATGTGTATGTGTGTGTGTGTGTGTGTGTCTATGTTTCTATGTGTGTGTGTCTCTGTGCAATGCCATCACGTCAGCCAAGCAACCAAGCAAGCAAAGCAATCAGCAGTCAGTCGGGTCAGGGAATGGGGAATTGCTGTTGTTGTGCATGAGTTTATATATATATATATATAATATATATATATAGATATATATGTATATGTACATAGATTTATGTGAGTGTGTGCAGCTAAGCCGCTGCCAGCCAGCAGCCGCAGGGGCCCCCAAACCAACGACAGTAACCACCCACTTTTATCAGTCAGCAAAAGGTCGTTCGACTATGTGGTCGACTCTGCTGTGGAACAACAGCGAATAATGATATGAATGTTGATAATGATTGTCGAGTGGATGACGACGATGATCATGATGAAGCGCCTGAGCACCTGACTTGCAATTGCTGTTTGCCAAGATCAGTTGACGCAGATTTGAGCATGTGAAACGATCATTTTTCCGATTATGCGAGCAACAACTCAGAGCTTTATTTAAATACGAAAGTATTAAATATATTTTACAAATATGATCTCACAATTTTACTTTCTTATTTATGTTATTTTTTTCAATTTTTTTGTTAACTGTAATTTGTAAATAATTTTTAAAAAGCATTAGCATTGCTATGCTGATCATTTGTTGACTTATTTTGATTAAATTTGTCTACTTTATTTTTATTAACTACTAATTTATTTTTAAAATTTTGTAAATTCAATTCCTAGAAAATATAGTTCAATTATTTATTGTATCTTCTATTTTTTATTTATTCTGTACATTCGAATTGATTGTTGTAATATTGAGATAAAAGTTTTTACAATGTTTTATTTGTAAACAATAATTTTATTTTGCTTTTCGCGAACCGAAAAAAATAATATGATAATTCAGTAGAAAATAGTTATACCTTGGATCAATCAATATCAATTTTTTTTTCAGATATAATCGCGTATAAATAAATTCATTTCATTTATCATAAATTTTAGTTTCTAGTAGCTATTTTAAATATGAATATCGATGCTCCCAAAAGCAATAGATCGATAGATCCACCAATATCCATATAATATATCAAATAAAATTTTAAAAAATAAAATAAAATAATGATCCTGTAGATCGTCTATAAGTTATAGACCATATCAGCCCAACGATCAGTTATCATTGAGTCTTGGTGTTTGTCTCAATATGTTTATCGATAAGATTTATATTGGTGCCCAGTATGTCGCATCGATAAAGCCGTTACGCAGCAATCAGAATTATCGACCTTATAAAACGAGCAAACAACATAACCATGCTAACGCCGCCTTTGTTTGCCATGTACTGAAATAGTTAAACTGTCAATGTGTGTAGGGATGGGTGGGAAAGGGGAGGTCCTATCGACTCATAATATACGAGCCAGAGCCATAGTCAGAGTCATAGCCGTAGCCAGAGCTAGAGTCATGCCTGCACTGCGCTCCATGCTCCATGTGATGTTTTGGGTTCGGGTTTGGGTTCGAGCCTGGGTTTGGGTTTAGTGGCTGCGTTGCCGCACGCACGCTCCCTGGCAGCCTGGCAGCCTGGCAGCCTGGCAGCCTGGCAGCTGGTGTGGCCCGCCTGGCAGCTTTCCACGGAGCAACTGAAAAGGCGAATCGGAAAATTCACAGGCAGAGAAGGCAACAACAATAATCACAGCAACCAGCAGCAGCAGCAGCAGCAACAGCAACAGCAACAACTAATGTGCGCATGTGACAGGGTTGCCGACGAGTTTGAGGCTCGTCGCTCGCTGCTCGCTATTTGATTCGGCTCGGCACGAGGGCAACACTGGCTGACTAGTTGGCTGGCTGACTTGCCTGCTTTGCCTGACTGCTTGTTGGCCTGGTCCAAAGCAATTCAGTACGAACTCTGCACTTCGCACAACAAGACAACACAGCGACACCGACAACGACAACTACGACGACTACAACGCGGCCAACGACAAAAAATACGTAAAATTCTGATAGAGCGCCAAAGCCAAAGCGAATTACTTAAATTTAATTTACGCGCCCAGTGCGAAATTTCATAGAACATTTTTGATTTCGAGCGTTGTTCGGTTAGTTGTGCATTCAAAATGTGGAACTGTTACTACCAACTGCAGCAGCAGAGGCCACACTAGAGGGACCTGCTGCACCTGCTGCCCCAATCAGCTAATCTATCAACAACAACAACAACACCGATAACAACAAGAGAAGCAGCTACAAAAAAAGGCGCCAAAAATCAAAAGAATTATTACAGTCAAGGAATTCCCCCGATTACCTGCAATGAAAACAATGAAAATGTGGACCGAAGCGAGCAACGTGAGTAACCTGATCCTTAGTCAATGATCACACACATACACACACACGCGCAAGCGACCCTAACCCTAGAAGGAGTAGCTTTTGCCTCACTGATGATAATGATGCGATAGTTTAGTTCTTTTGTTTTGATTATTGAGCTTCAGCAGCGTTTACGCTTTGTCTGCGCTTCTTCGTTGGTGTGCGTTTACCGGTCGAGGCAATTGAAAAGCCATTTGGGGAATGCCAATGGGCACAGCTGCTCGGCCAGGGTGTCGGAGGAGGGGTGGGGGCAAAGTGGAAGAGGAACAGACGTTGGCACGCATCACGTAGCCACTCAGCAGGCAGACACGCATAGCATGCGTCGCCGTTGACGTCGCTGTTGCCGTCGCCGTCGCCGTCGCCGTCGCAGTCAACATCACTATCAATTCGCATGCTCATTCCTCCATTCGTTCGCCATTCACCATTCACCCATGCTTCTTCATTCCCATGTCGAGGCACAATCGAAGCAATGTAAACAAAAGCCAACGGCAAATATTTTTTCTTTTCTTTCAACTTGTTTCTGCTTGTTCTTCTCAGCAATTAAATGAAAGTTTTCGATGAGGTGCGACCGTGGAATGTTCAGGGGTTGTGCGGGGCCAGCGAGCCAGCGCCAACTGGGGGTGGCACCGCATTGCCGAAGCCGGCGAGCAAAACAAAAACTGCAAAAATGTCATACGTCGCCCATTGTGTGCGTGCTATGCACTGCACTGAACAATGTGGTGCGCTGTGCTGCGGGGCGATGTGGTGCGGTGCGGTGTGGTGCCGTGGGCTATGTGGAACGACAAATGGAAGAGATGGAGATGGCAAATGTGTGTGGGTAGGCCATAATTCGGGTCGGGGTCAGGGGGTGTAGGCACTGTCTACACACACACGCACACACCCACACGAGTATAGCACACATACATTGGCATTTAAATGTCAGCATCTGTAACTTTGCCATGTGCGGCATCTGAGTCTCAGATACGCAACGTTGTATCTTGACTCTATATGCATATGTGGTATTAGGAACTCATACTTAGTGGTAGTTCAATGAGTTAGGATTGCGACCTTTATATTTTGTTTAGCTGAAAATCGTCATTAACCAAGGCCATCCTTTTGTGTCCATATTAATGGCATTAGAGACATATCTTGTAGTATTTAGCCTACAGTCTCAGGCTTAGGCTTACTAAACATGCTCAACATATGGAAGTAAAAATACCATTCCATACACATCCTTAAATATATATAATATAGTTAGCTGTATTAAGATAGTGATAGTGATAAAATGATAATTTACAATAATCCCATTATAAGTTGAATGCAGTTTACTCATAACTTCCAAACTTTTTCGCCTCTGAAAACTTTTTCTGCTACAAAATTCTATTTAATAATTCCCCATTTTACATACTTTCATACCGCTCTACTATATTTCTCGGTCAACGATAGTCCACAAGTGGGTTTCAAAGATCTTTGTTGAATGACACCAAAGTTAATAATATCTTTGTCTAATAAAAAGAAAATTCAAATAAAACAAAAAACTCCTTCAGCTCAACCTAAAATCAAGGATAGGTATGATCCAATACAAATTTAAATATTTTTAATATGCTAATACGGGTACGTACCCATGTACATAGTTACGAATATTACAAACAGACATATGTGCATATGTATGAATATACACACATAGTTAAGTAAACTACACTGTTAAGGATTAAACATATTCCGATATTTGACTGAGGTAATTTAGCCCAATAATTTCGTTGGAGGATAAATCGATAACAATGGTGACATTTATGACAAATCGTTCAATATGTGTTATAGCTTCGAGTTCAAGTATGCTTATCTTGATTCGTATCAAATATAGGAACTAGATATTTTGCTAATAATCACATACATAGATAAGCACATACATACATGTTCGTATGTACGTAAGTATCTTTAAGCATATGCCAAAAGTTGAATGAACTTCGGCTGGAATAAAGCGAACAAAGTTGATTAGGGAAGTTGGCTTGGCTGATTTCTAAAGTGGTCATAAACAAAGATGCCACTTGTCCTTGACACAGTGACAGGCAACCACAACAAAGTGCACACACACATACACACACATAAGCACATACATATGCTTGCTTAAATATGTATGTATGTATATTGTAACAAGCATGACTTGCGCTTGGGCATTGAACAGCAACAGCAACAGCGACTGCGACTGCGACGGCGACGGCAACGGCAACGGCAACTGCGACGCCGACGGCGGGAGACGACGCGCCGTCAGTTCTCACACCCCAATGGAGATGGAGCACATTTCATTATCGGTGCCTGTGGCCGGGTCGCTCATGCAAATGCCTCCCGATTTTGCATAGCTTAGGTCAGTTTCCGTGCCATAAAAAACCAAACAGCTGCAGCCGCAGCAGAACCCTTCGTTTTTTTCAGCCAGCCGCACAAATACGCACATAAAAAAGTATACATGTACATATGGGGGCATTTAACGGCTTTATGTGTATTTACCATTAGGCTTTCAATGGGCAATAATAATGGGGGGGCTGCTCTTTGCGGCCGGCCATAATTTATTGGCCACTTGTTTCTAAGCAGCGACAGCGTCAAGCGTAGCAACCTGCCGCAACAGCAACACACTCACACACACACACACATACACATACAGGAAGGCACACGTATGCCTGTTTGTGTGTACATAGTAGTACTATGAATGAGCGAGTGAACAAACGGAGTGAGGAGTGAGAATTGAATGGCACTCGCTAATAAGCATCAAGAGCAGACACAAAAGGGCAAAAGCAAAACGAACAGCCACAGCAGCGACAGCAATAACAACAACAACAGCAGCAGCAGCAACAGCAACGGCAACGGCAACAGCTGAGACTAGAGAGGCCGGTCAGGCAGCACGTGCTAAACACATTTAACGACAACGACAACTACAGCAACAGCAGCAACAACAACAATAACCAGAGCAATAACGATAGCGTCGACAATGGGACGCGGTGCGGGGGGCACAAAAACGATTAAATTAAAAACCAAAACAAACTAAAGAAACGAGCAGCGACGTCGCCGTCGACAGCAACAGCGACGCCGGCAGTGCCACGCGAGACGATGACAACAACAAGGAGAGATACTCGCACAACATGTTGAGTACACCAAAAACAGAAAAAAAACAAACAAGCAGCAGCAACAACAATAAATGCGCATAATAAACGTCAATTTAAAATGCTAAAAGCTCAACAGCGACGTCAGCGCAGGCGGCGCAGTTAGCGACGGCGCAATCGGCGACAATAATAAAAAAAAGGCGAATCGCCAAAAGTTAAGAAGAAAATACAGCACACAAACAGACGCGCACACACACACACACACGCACACACACACACAGACACACAGTGGGAGACATGGTGACGGCAGCGTCGAACGATGGAGGCCAAAGTAAGCAATAAAAAATAACCCTTTTTCCGGTTTTTTGTTTTGCTTTGCAGTTTCTAATCAAGAGAAAATACATAAAAGCAAAATTGCCGTTGCGGCGTCGGCGTCGGCGACGGCGGCAGAGGCAGCAGGCAGCAGGCTGACTGACTGACTGAATGACTCTGAATGACTTTGTTGTCAGGCCGCTTCGGCATTCGCTAATTCTTTTGGCATTTGCCACACGCTCAAATATACATATGTACACACGTGCAAGTGTATGTGTGTGTGTGTGTGGGTACTTGAGTACATAATTCATAGCAGCTAAAAGGGATTCCCCAATCTTTGATTGCTTACGCCGCTCAAATCCTTTTCACTCTGCAAACTCAATGAAAAGGCAGAGAACAGATTAAACACGCTGAAATGAAAGAGATGCTTTGCTTAGTTGGACCAATTAGCGTGCACAATCCGATACACATATTGGTCTAATTGGGAGTGAAGTACTGTTTATAGCTTTAGAATAATCGTTTTATATAATATTTATATAAAGTCAACTCAACAGATATTTTAAGGAGAATCGCAAGCTATAAATAACTCCTGTGAAATTAAAATTTGCTATCTAATTGGATTCGCTGTTCTGAACAGACTCATTGAATGGGTGTCCCCCAATCAACAATTGGCACTGGTCGAATTCCACAGTCGTCGTCGTCGTCGTCTTCGCCGACGTCGTCAATGAAATATTCCCTCTTTGATAGCTTACTGCTAATACTACGACTACATCAACAACAACAACAACAACAACAACAACAATGAGCTGCCCAGCTAAATACCAAGAGCAATAAAACAATAAAAATCATCTCACAGTCATTTACATAGCGATCAAAACAGAAAAAAAAGAATAATGATAATAATAATAAAAAATTCAAGCACATACAGCTGACTTGGCCCTCGTTCCGTGACCGGGTCGCCGACGCGAACAGCAACGGCGACGTCAGCGTCGACGTCGATTGTGATGCCGGTATCATAAATAATTTCGATTTGACTTATATTATTAGCTAAATAAATAAATATGAATGAAAAACAAACAAACAAACAAACGAGTGAGCAACGAGAGGCCGAGGCATGAATGAATAAAAGACAAGCCGGCGCCACAGACGTCGTCGTCGACATCGCTGCCGCTGCCGCTGCCGCAATCGCTGTCGCTGTCCCAGTCGCTGTCAACGCCAGCCGCGCTGCTTAGCGTGAGAAAACCCATTCAAATTGTCAAACGAAACCGAATCGAACGAACCGCCGGCCCATACGTAATTTTGTTTCTCTATTAAATGACAAATCGAACCCGCCAAGTTATTGACTCGATACGAACAGCTTAAAAGTGACTGAGCCGAAAAGACCATGGTCAACAATACCATTTTATTCATATTAGACAATTTTTCAATCATTCCTATTGATAAATATTATAACTCTCTATGCCAACGCATAAGCCTAACTTTTAAGGACTAAGGAACATAAACATTCTATTTATTTATTTGGAGATTAGAGATAATATAAAAGCAAAACTAACTTATAGAATAAATCTTCATACACACATCTGACTATTTGACATGCGGATGGAGCTAAGTTTAGCGAACCAATAAGATCTAAGACCTTGAATGTTAAATATATTAGTTATTTGCTTTACTCTCTGTCGTGTTGCTGCTGAGGTCAATAGAGTTTTTTGACATTATAGGAGAATATCATTTAATACACGGTCAGCTTCAAGCAGAGCTCCAACTGGCGCCGTTGTTGCATGTTACATTAATCATGATTTGGCTGCTATGCAAACATAACCTCATTTGCCAGCTTTCTGTTGTGGCAGTGCGATACTTAACAGCTGTTCCATTGTTGCTGTTACTGTTGTTGTTGTTGGTGCTGTAGCCCCTGTAAGGAGCTAGCTGTTAAGAGGCGGCGTCGCAACTGCAACTGCAACTCGTTTCGAGGCCCACGCCCACCTCCTTAACCACTTGCCATTCATACGCCATGGCGCACGAAATCGCGTATCAAAACAAAAAAGGCAACGGCAGCAGCAGCAGCAGCAGCAGCAGAGGTAACGGCATCGGTAACGACGTCGCAGCCACTGCCGACGTCGCCGTCGCTGTTCTGAGCACAATTAATAAATTATAGACGGCGTTGGCAGACATTGTCCAAAAGGCAAAGCAAAGCACAAGCACAACCAGCCACCCAACATAGCGTCACGTGTAGCGAGAGAGTGTGAGAGAGACGGCGAGTGTGGGCGAAGGGGCGTGAGCAGGGGAGAAGCAATGCTGTAGTGGCGGCACGCGAAACCAGTGATCAAAACAAAAACCGAAAAAACGAATTTATCATTACAATTACAACAAGGCAAAGGCAATAAAATTAATCAGCAATTCAAAAACTGCAAGTGGCTGTCGCTGCTGCTGTTGTTGTTGTTGTTGTTGTTGTTGTTAATAATGTTATTGTTGTTGTTGCTTTTGCTGCTGTTGCTGTTGTGGTTGGTTTAATAACCCGAAATAATCGCAGCCAATGCTCAGAGGAGCAAAGGCTGGCGACGCATGTGCTAGACAGAGATGCACATAGGCGTAGAGCAGACGAGAAGTAGAGCAGAGACGGACGTCGCCGTCGTCATCATTAAAACAACATAAAAAGTAATAAATAAATATGAGTGTGAGCGTGTTTTGTATGTTGGAGTGTGTGTGTATGTGTGTGAGTGTTTGTGTGCGTATGTATATGTTTGTCTGAGAACGAACGACCTTCAACTTCCTACCCCTGCTGAGCTGATGACGGTGGCTACCTGTCTGTCAGCGTCAATGCTTGCGTCGCTGTCGGCGTCAGCGTCTCTGCCTGTTGACATTGATAGCTTCAACTGTAAACTTATACAAAAGCCATAAAGAGGTCTAGCGAAAATGCGAGTGGGAATGTGAGTGCGAGCGGGAGAGCGAGAACGAGAGCTAGCATGTGCAAGTGCAGAGCAATCAGCATAAATTAAAGTCGAATGCAACATGTGACTCTGTCTGAGATTTTTCGGCTGATGCTGCGCGACAATGCAGTCGCCGTTGTCGTCTGCGTCAGCGTCAGCGCAAGCATCGGCATCCCTGCTGCCACACTAAATATTTTGCATATGCAAATGCAAACGTGCACACACACACACACACACACACACATAATCGGATTGGTAATGCACCTTGCACGATGACGACGACGACGACGACAACGTCGCGAATTCGAACTTGTTTGAAGTCTTTTTGGCCCACAAAGAGAGAGAGAGGCAAGGCAAGGCGAGCGCGACAAGAGCACTCGCGCACTCGTGAGTTCGCCGCAACAACACCAGCAACAGCAGCAGCTACAGCAACTCGGCAGCATGTTGCATGCAATAAGGAGTTAAGCAAAACAACAACAAGCTGAATGGAGCGCGCTGCCAGCAGCCAGCATCCGCATCCCGTTGCAGGCCACTGAGACAGCAACAGCGGCGTAAACAAATTAAACTAATAAGCGCAAAAAGGAACAACGAACGTAATCATAAAGTAAAATGCAAGGAACGGCGGTGCATTGCCAGTTGCAGCGAGCAGAGGCAGCGGCAGCGACGTCGCCGTAGCCGTCGCTGTCGCCGTTTCTGGCACAGCTTGGACTGTCGAAATCCATTATAACCTCAATCGGCAATCGCATTTCTTCGTTCGAGTGGAGCGCAACATAATACGCTGCTGCTGTTGCTGCTGCTGGCGGACATAAACCACGACCAGAGCCAAAGAGAGAGAGAGAGAGAGAGAGAGAGAGAGAGAGAGAGAGAGAGAGAGAGTGGGAGAGAGAGAGAGCAGCTGGAGTGGGTGGTCGGTCATATGTGTATATGTGCATCAAAGGAGCGTAATTGGCAACTGGTATGGCAACTGTAAAATCATCAAAGCTACTGCTGCAGCTGCTGCCGTTGCTGCTGCTGCTGTTGCTGCTCACAACTGCAGAATAAAGTTGTAGCTGGTCACAAGCTTTTGCTGTTGGCCAACTCTAATCCGCCTGGGATATCCAGGACAGGCAATCAGAATGGGAATAGAACAGTAGCTGGCTTGAGTATTGGAAATTAAAATCGAGACACAAAACAAGGGATGCACACCAAAGAGGATCTGTGTGCTCCATTCAGAGCTTAAAGTACGAGGGGGTTAAGTAACTTAGCATTAGGCTCTCCAGACTATCATTAGCTTACTGAAGTAGATGAGAATGCTTAATGCTTCAATTATTCTCTATAAATTTTCTATAAATTTACATATACATTTATCTGTAATATGTATATTTATAATTGCAAATTGGTATTTTATTTGAATATACATAAATTAATTGTATACCCAGAAATCATTGTAAATTGAAAATCGTGTAATGCTTCTGTTATCAAAATTAGTTAATATACATATATACATACATATGTAAATTATATTATATTACATATAGACTCCTCGTTTAACTATAGAACTATCTCCAAGTTTATCCTTTCATATTTCAATTCGACTAAGTAATAATTTGACCCATTTAGTATATTCCCATAAAATTACAAAAGCATACCTACACGGCATAGATAATAATAGATTAATGACCCCGAACCCATAGACCCATTGTGACTAGGTCACTTCAGCAACTTTGTGTGCTATGTCATGTTTTTTTCAGACACTTAAATATAGGCCTACGTATATGCTAGTTATGAATGCTTTTGGCTGCGCATAAGTGTGTATTATAATATTTTAGTCAACGTTCTCAATACGATATATTTGTGCACCTGATTGCACTCATCAGCGATCTGCGTTGCCGCCTCCAATTGGAATGCTATAGGTCGGGCCGACAGACAAACACACGATCGTTTCAACAGACTGAAATATCCAAAACAGCAGAGCGAAAATAGCCAGTCGCATACACATTTTGTTGTTTTGATAATTTTTAACTCGAGTGTCGAGTCGAGTTGAGTCGATTCGAATCGAGGCGAGGCGAGTCAAGCGTTGTGTCGAGTCATCCATCAGAGGGGCAGAAACAACGACAACAACAGACATCGCGACGATGACGACGACGACGCCGACATCTCCAAAAATAATGCCAGATACAAAGGCAACTACAGCCGCAGCCACAGCCACAGCTACAGCTATGGAACAACTGCAAAGCATTAACAGCACAAGGCCAACAGCTGGTCTCTCTGTCCGGTCTGGTCTCTGGTTTTTCGGTCTGTTGTCTCGGGGCTCGAGTCGTCCGCGTCTGTTGGCGGCTGGCGGCTGGCGTTCCGTTCCACATTCATCTGCGACGAACCTGCAGCATTTTAGTGATATTTTCGAGTAACTAGCACACAGCAGCAGCCGAACATGTTTAAAGTTTTTCGGATGCGACGGCGAGCAACAACATCAGCAGCACACTCACACACACTCAAGTAGCAAAATGTAATAGCAAAATGCTGGCAAATACTTGGCCGCCACCCCCGTGGCAGAAGCCCATTACCCGAACCGGCACTCGGCCAGCAACGTCGTCGTCGCCGTCGTCGCCGCCATCGTTCACCAATTTCATTTCAACATATTTGCAGCAGCCAGAGCTAAGAGCTAACAGATCTCGCATCCAGAGCCGCTGCTGCTGCTGCTGCTGCTGCACATCCATTCAAACGAAAAAGTATCTTAAATTTTTGTTTGCTGTTGCCGCCGCCAACCCCTCTCATCTACCCCTCTGGCAAGCACCCCCGCAGCCGGTCCAGGCCCTTGTCGTTGTGCGCTCTGCTCCGTAGTTTATAGTCTTACTTTGTTGGTTTTCTACCCACAAGTCTTTCTCTTTTTCGTTGTCGTAGCAGCAAAAGCAAAAGCAACAACACGGCAGCACAGCAGCAGCAGCAGCAAAAAACCGAGAGAAAAAAGAATTTTTTATAGGTATTATTTCGTTCCCACATACGCGCCGAGGCAAGCGTCAGTCAGTCAGGCAAGCGACGGCAAGGCATGAGGCAATGGCAAAGGCACAGCACAGCACAGGCAGAGCACAGGCACAGGCAGAGTTAGTGGAAGAAGCAGAAAGAAAAAGCGGAGGCGGAGGTAGAGGCAGAGGCCGTGACAGCGTCAGCGCATGTACAGACATACAAAACTCGATAGTAACAGGGTTGCCAAGTATTTTGCTGACTCAAAGCTATATTTTTCTGTTCAATTCATCTTAGATTTCACTGCAAAATGTTTCCACATATTATACAGATCGACATGATATGCATCAAATGCATATATTTTGCTTTTCTGCTTTTTATATTTTTTACAAGTATACACGCATAGCAAAAAAAAAAAAAACAAAAACAAAAACAAAAGTACACACTGCGAGTATTTAATTTAATAATAAAGAATAAAATTATATTCTGCTAAACATGAAATTTACAAAATACAAATCATCTACGCCTACAATGTGAATTCAATGCCGAAGGCATTTTGAATGCTTGACAACCCTATGTACTTATTTTGCTGTGCTGCTGCTGATGTTATGCCGCCTGTCTGCCAGCCAGCCTGCTTGCCTGCCTGCTCCGGCCCCAGCCCCTGCTCTGAAATCCCCTTCACAACGACGAACCGCCTGACAGCGCACACGATGCGCCGCACAAATATCGTATCGCATTTACTCGGCACTAGTACCAGAGCCAGAGCCAAAGCCAGAGCCGTAGCTACATACATACATATATATTTTTGTAGGTTATGTGTATATAACAAAGGCAGCAGTGTGAGTCAATTGCGTTGCGATTGTGGGCAGTGTTGCCAGATTAGCTATTTAATAGCATTTTTAGCTATTTTTGAACCCTAAAAGCTATGAAAATTTTGAAAATGCTATTAGCTATAAATTTAGCTATTTTACAAACGAATATTTTGAATTTGATTTTAGTATTTAAAGCCAAAAAAAAAAAAAAAACATTTTTCGATTAAGTCCCAAATTGTACGTAATGATCTGCGCGATACTACCACCACGACTTTATCGTACTTATACTATCAGTTGTGAATTTACACCAACGCTAATTCTTCTTGGCGCGCTTCTTGGCATTAATTGTATGTGATGGATAAAAAATATAAGCAGAAATTTCGTGATTCCTGGAAAACAATCACCGAATTTAAGAATTGGATTAAGGAGGATGAGTCAGACAACAGGCGGGCGTATTGTATATACTGCAAATGCAGTGTTTTTGCCAAACTGCACGATATTAAAATGCATGCCGCGACAAAAAACATAAAACTGCGGTTGGCGCCTTTGGGCAAAAAATTTAAACATTTTCCATGATTCCATTTAAACATGATTCCAGTTAATCAAAAATATAATTCTGATGATGATTTGGATGTGGACCAAATTGTAACATTATTAAATAACATTTAAAAATAAAATTTAAAGTAAATGCATAATGCATAAAGGTTTCAGCTATTTTGTAAGCTATTTTAAAATTTGTTTAGCTATTTTCAGCTATTTTTTAGAGACGATTTTGCTATTTTTATGTCTCAAAACCTGGCAACACTGATTGTGGGAGAGGCAGCCGAGCGAACGAACGACCGAACGTCGCGTCGCGTCGTTCCAACGAAACGAGCTCTGGCTCCGGCTCTCTGTATATATGCGTATCTATATGTGTGTGTGTTTGTGTGTGCGAGGGTATGAAGTCTATGTATATACAGTGAGAACTGCCTGAAAATACTGCTGTGTGTTATATCGGCATTGTGTGCACGCTTTGCACAACAGCTCGAGTGCTGACTGTAGCTCACTGTACATAAAATGTTAAAACTCTGATTATGACGATGACGTTGAGCAAGAAGAGGCGAGGGGCAAGAGGGCAGAGAGCATGGGCATTGGCAGAAACGACTGCGGCAGAGCGGAGCCAGTGCCAGAGCCAGAGTCGGAACACACATACACACACAAACACAAAAAAGTTTCAAATGGAAATTTTGAATTAATGAACGAAACGAAACGAAATGAACTAAACTGGTTTCATTTGTGCGCTGCAGCGCTGAGCCGCTCTGAGCTGAGCTCTGAGTTGTTTTTACCCTCCTGCCCACTGTCCGCTGTTGTATTGTTGTAGTTATTGTAGCTGTTTTTATTGTTGTTGTTTAGCTGTCGCTGCTTTGCTCGCTGTGCCGCTTTCTTGCGTTGCTCAGTTGAAAATATTTTCGCCTCGAACGAAAGAGGCTAATTAAGCCAAAGGAATTTCTCTGCAATTTTGTGTGCCGTCGCCGCCACACACAACACAAGCAATTGAGCTTTGAAAACTTGCTGTCGTCTTTGGCACAGCTGAGCGCAGCTTTTTCTAGTCGAAGTAGGAAGTGGCTGGATGCTGTGTGTTGCGGCAGAGAGTTGGCGAGAGGCATTTATTTAGCAGCGATGTTGGCGACGCAGTTAGAACATGTTGGCTGATCGGTTTTCTGTTTGATTGCCTCAACGTCGCCGTCGCCGCAAATACCTACACACACATACATATAAACATGTTTATGTGGGTATGTACGTTTTTCGCCGTACATCTGATTTTGCTTTGTTTTGATTTCGGTTTTTCAAGGCAATCAGGTGTAATATTTTTTCATTTTGCTGCGATGATCGCTGTGTGTTTGCGTCTCGGTTCCAATTGAGCGCCTTTTATCTATGTTCAAATGACGATGTTTACGAGTATCTCTCTGTTATTGTTGCCGCTTGCTGTTGATGTTGCTGCTCATGCAGGCTGCTGCTGCGCTGCTGCGAAAAACAATCTAGCAAAGCGGAAATGAACGGGAAGGCGATCGATCGAGATTTTAAGATCGAGTGGTTCGCTCTCGAACAAGTGCAGCCGCTGCTTGGAACGTGTTCTCTATGGGTTCGATTGCCGTTCAAGCTGTGCCAATGTTTGTTTTCCTACTCTCGCTGATTGTTCCTGGCTCCTCTCTCTATCTCTCTGTGCGTTGGCAACCGCAATTGCTTCCTGTTTGACTCTGAATGCTCCTCTTATCAATATCAGTTGGTAGTGCTTTGTTCAGCTGGTCAGGTCAGAGCTGCCTCCTCAACAGGTTGATGGGTCGCATTGTTACGTTGAAATTGGGGAAAGCCCAAATGTAATATAAACGTAATATGTGTTATGAAACACTTGCGCCTAATTTCCGAATATTACTACACGAGTAAAATAACATTCTATAGTCTTAGAGTATTTCTATTTCATATTCAGATTTCTTACAATACATCATATTTATTCTGTGTCGCTTAAAAGCACAAGTTGTCTTATCACCGAATTTTTCGCAAAATTTAAGATAATGAGACCTACTTTCATAATCTGAAGAAAGTCTTCTATACAGTCAAAAAGAAATAAATATATGTATGCATGTGTGTGAGCATATATGTATGTAGATTACAGATAATCTATTGAAAGAAAAATTGATTGTGGAATCATAGCGAATTTTGAAAATCTTGATTCAGAAGACCTACAATTGGGATCGAAAACTGACTAAGAATGAAGGTACTTATATGTATGTAGATATGTAGATATTATAATACAAAGGAATCATTTAGCATATGAAGTATTTTGCAGATATTTAGGTATGAATAATTGAAATTACTTATTTAACGTTACTTAAGATTACGGACTACATTAGGCTGAATTTCTATGACCAGGTTTAATCTTTAAATATTTTTTAAACTTAAGTAAAACAATTAATGTAACTTTCCATTTCTACTGCCAAATCGAGTAGTTGCCGCCCTAAAAGTTATGAATTAAACTAATGTAGTCAAGGAATAATGCTTTTGGGCATTCCATCTAAATTGGTATGATAATAAATGTACACAAATATGGTTTATACGGATATATAAACATACATATACATATACATATGTATTTACTTATACTTGTGTATGATATTCATTCAGAGATTAATAAAGTGTGCGAGATTTGATTACAGAGAATACAGTTGGAGCCAATCCACAAATTTGTGTTTTATCTTGACCCTTTTTGCCTGTAATAAGAGGACGAATTCTGCCTTTGGAGTTGCCTCATTTAATGATCGGATCATTTGAAAAACTTAGCTAACGAGGTCTGCTACATACATATATGCACATATATGGATGAATGAGAATACAGTAAAATCCATGTGTCCAGGTGTCCAACAATCAGATCTTACTGCATATGACGAAAGTCACGCCTAAATTGAAGACAGTCAAAACACAGAAATATCAGATTATCCCTTTTCCTAAGATTCGGTTACAGTGAGTTCCACATGAACATACAATGCTAGGCTATATGCTATCTGATAGTAGTCAAATCTATCTCTTATATCAGTATAATAATTAGAGATAAGAAAAAATATTTAAAGGCTTAATTACCACCCATAGCTTGGACCAGCTTATTGCAATTTTAAGTGTGCCATGTTGCATTTGTAGCATTCTCAAAAAGACAAAAACAATGCCTTACCACTTTCAATAGATTTTTAGTGGCAACAAGTCCAAGTCGTGAGGTGAGCAGAAAAAATAAAAATAACGTGCAGGATGGTTCCTGGTTGGATGCTGCCTTTGCCACCTGTTTTGCAACACGATCGCGCTTTTTATGCCCAAGTTTTTACTAGAGTTGTTGTTGTTGTTGTTGTGACTGAAAACCCGTCTAAATCTAAAAACGATGCAACATGTGTGTGTGCGTTTGAGAGTGCCGGCTAAGCGGCTAGCACTCAATGGAGACAGATGTGGGCAAATCGCAGCGGGCACTGTGTGGGTGGGGGTGCGAGGTGGTTCGATGGGGTTGCCATTGCCTCTAAGTGGGTGCAAGTGCTGGCAAAGCAAAAATATTTGCACGTACACACACACGCAATCACACACTCACACACACACACACACCAAGAGGCGTTGGATGAACATGCGTGTGGGCGGTTGCACAACGCAGCTGCCACCGTCAAACGGCAACGGCAACGTCAACGTCAGCGCCGACGTCGACGCCAACGCCGCTTGCATTGAACTCGGAAGTAAACGCAATAGAGAATAATACGCGAGTAGAAACCTAACCAGTTAGCAGCATGCAACATCATAACATATTCAAATCGCCAGCACCGTCGGCGCCAACAGCGACGTCGACGTCGACAGCGACTGTGGCCGCGACAACGCGCAGCATCTAGGGAACCGATGCCGACGACAACGTTTAGAGCGCCAGGCGACGCCGCTTTTACTCTCACGTGAAAAGTTTGCTGCTCAACGACGCCGTCACGAATTAAACTAAACAACCACCCGACACGGCTAAAAAACAAAAACAAAACAAAAATTACAACAACAAAAAAAGAAATACGTAAAAAATGGCAAGGAGCAAGGTTGCATGCCCGACTGCCAAATACCTTGCAAAGCACAGCTGAAACTAAGTGCAACATGGAGGGATACTAGAGGGATACTATGTTAGTCACCCTCAATTTTGTACCAACTCTATGTAGAATTTAATATGCGAGACAAATAATTAAATAAACCATATACATATAATGGAATGTCTTTAAGAAGACCAGAGTAATTTTATTCAAAACTTGATATCAAAATTTGTTGTGAAGCATTTTTGATCTTAATATGAAAGGAAAACTTCCATCAATAATCGATCAATACTGGAATCAAATGCATATAAAATATATATTTAGTAAATTTCCATAATAAGCATTAGAAACGAACATCGTAATATGGTCAATGATCATAGTAATGGTATATAATAATCATGCCAAACATAATCTGCACATTATTTCAATATTGAAACATTTCGGCTAGGATCAATTGTTATTCCAACAGTGACTCTTATAGGAGATCGAGATACATGCTTATGTATGTATATATTCATATCGGACGCCTGACAAACATTAAGTCAGAGGTCAACATGCACTTGTCGGCTTGTGGCACAGAGTACTTTGGCAGAAAGGCTGCAAGGAGTCCCGTTTGGTTTCTGCCTTGCCAAATATAATGACATCATGTGAGCCAACGGGCGACAGCGGCGCACGCATCGGGCAGCCGCAGCAGCAGCAGCAGCATAAGAGGCGGTGGCGGAGGCAGAGGCTGATACAATGGGGAAATAAAAACAAAAGCGAAATACAAATGCCGAGAAATTGGTTCAGGTTCAGTTTCAAGCGGCACCCCGTTTAGAGTCCGCGCAGTCAGTCGTCGTTTGTCCGCAGCCTGCAGAAGAAGTCAAAGTCGATGTCGATGGCGATGGCGATGGTGATGGCGATATCGCAGTCGATGTCAGACTGAGAGTCGAACGCTGGCGTCGCAGCTAGCGCCGCTTGCGCTGACCTTCAATCAAAATTCGGCAAGCGAATTAGAATTGGCGCGCGATTTGCTTTCCGATTGGATAAATGCAATTTTTTGGCCAAAAGATAAACTGGCCCAACTACAAGAAGAAGCAAACAACTAGCAGCTAGCATGCAGTAGCAAAGCGAACGGCAAAAATGTTTCAAGGCGAAATTCGCACAGCGATAGCGTCGCTGCCGCCGCTGCTGCTGCTGCGTCATGATAACAATAACAACAACACACACCATTCGCCTGCCAGCCAGCGAGTCAGTCAGTCAGTCAGTTCGTCGCATAAAATAGCACAGAGCGCACACGAAGCGGGCGACGAGCTAAAAACAACAACCAAAAAGTACCTGGCACGGCTACAGCTACAACAACAACAGCAACTTGGACGACGACGTGCCCAAATGCTCAAGCAGCACTCGCAGATACAGATACAAATGCAGCGAACAGAGAGATACAGCTACAGCGCTGAAATAAACAAAAATGTTGAACAAAGCAGCGACGGCAACGGCAACGGCAACGGCAACAGCAACGGCCTCAGTAGCAGCACCATCGTCCGCCCAACAGCCACAGCCACAGCTCGAGTTCAGTTTTAGTTTTCGCTGCGACGGCAACGGCAACTGCGACGGCAGTTTTCAGTTTTGCTTCTGCTTCCACTTTGCGTTGCCTTCGCACATACCACAGCGAAACTCATGCACACAAATACACACACACACACACACACATACACATGCATGCGTCAGTCTCTACCCTGTGTGTGTGTGCGCTGTGGAAATGTACCTTTATATAAACGACGACCCAGCACAACACTACACGAAATCCCAACTGACAAGACTGCCAACACACAAACGCAATATACATGCTTATATACACACGCATGCACACATTTATATATATACACATATATAAATTTATATATTGTATGCGTGTGCGTTTGTGTGTGTAGACAGTTACTCAGCACTGAATAGAGTTGCCATACTGTTGTGAATCGTCGTAACATGGGAATCGAAAAACTCAGACAATAGGAGCGAATTTTTAGTTTAAGTTACCCTAATTGAAATTACATATATATTTCGCAAATAATAACAATTAGCTAAAATCGTATTTAGTTATCTAATATATCTATATTTTTATTTATTATACGTTACATATATATAGATCATATAACCATATATAACATTTTTATATTATTTGCATTTTGCATAACTAGAAATGAACTGGATTCCTTAATATAGTATTTCAAAAATATAGTAGTCATATTAACAACTTATATCTATTCTGAATATAATTTTTGTTTTGAATATAAAAATATATGGTACTTAAATTGCTAAGTCAGCTAAAATTCTGAACTGTATCGAATGCCGTTGAGTTGTTTTGGCAGCCAGTTATACAATCAAATCGACTGGCTTTCAAATATTACACCTCAACAGCACACCAGATCTGGCAACGCTGGCAGCGTTTAAATAACAGCCGCTGCTGATGCCACTGCCACTCCTACGGCCGGCAGCCGGGGCCGTTTGCACAACGTTCGCTGCGATATCGCTTTGGCTTTGGGTTCGCAGCTATTGCTGTTGCTGGTTGTCTTTATTTCACTGAAATTATCATGCTGGCAATGCTGTTCATTTCCCATGCAGCTGGCAATGCCAGCAGCTAGAGTGCTGCCGTCGCTACCCTCCCTGTTCGCAGACAACCGACAAACTCGTTCAATTTCAATGCTTTTTACATAAGTGCGCGTCGTTCGCTTGCCCTGGTGCGAGCAGAGCGGCTGTCGTGCTCGCTCGTTCGCTCGTTCGTTTGTTCGCTCGTTCGCTAGTTCGTTCGCTCGCTCGGTTGTTCATGCTGTTGTGTGAGTGTACCCTGTACAGGGGTGCAT
Source organism: Drosophila arizonae (assembly GCF_054131065.1). Lineage (NCBI taxonomy): Eukaryota > Metazoa > Arthropoda > Insecta > Diptera > Drosophilidae > Drosophila > Drosophila arizonae. Next base: position 14,213,905 of record NC_142922.1, on the reverse strand, counting down.
TTACTAAAAGTATCTGTAGCTAGCGTTTGTGTACGTGCGCTCGTGTATGTGTTTGCTTACAACTGTATGCGTGCGTCGTTGCTGGTTTTGCTGCCTGCTGCCTGCTTCTTGAGCGCTGGCCAGTTTATTTGTGATTTTAGCATGGCAGACTGAGGTACACGTCGCTCTTGCAATCGTGTCGAACGCAAAACGATACGAAAAGAATTCGACGTAAATTTCTGGTCCCGTAGTTGCAGCAGCGCGCGTAATTCAAAGTTATCAAAACAAACCACAAATAATATTCATCCAAATAACATTGCAATCTAAAAAGTGTGTGCATACAATTAATACTAAACTAGTTCAATTGGCAATACTAAAATATATATAAATAAATATATATATTTCAATTAAAAAGTGAATCACAGGGAAAACAATAAGAAGTTCTACGTACTAATAGTGCCACCAAAATGTCATCTGTTCCTTGTGATGTGGTGGACCATGCGGCTGGCTCCATGCATCTACTGCTGGTTGTCCTGTAAAATTCCGCTGAAGATATATGTATATCTAGTGACTTAAATCTAACACAAAATAATACAAATAAACTGGTAACAGTGACGATAATACAACGAAAAGCCAGGTGCTAGCTGTTGCAACTATATTTTTGTTATTTTCCTGCTACGGCCATTGGCTATTTGGAAAAATTGGATAAACACAGTTATCCCACATCTCTCGAAACGGCTCGGCCGAAAATGTGCACAGAGGTGAGTCGACATACAATAGATCATAGATCAGCCAGCATTTACTGACTTACCTATATATCTGAATATATCAATATCAGTTATCAAAAATCAGTTAAAGACTTTGTTACCAACAGATAGTTTGAAATCGAGTGCCAATTGGAGCTGCAATTTGGCGGGCTTCATTAACCAAAGAATTGTACCTGAAAACTACCTGCACTCTCGACTAGGCATAAGGGTTTTCCTGTGTGCGAGCTGATCATAACAAAAGCATATGTACCTTGAATTTCGTTTGTTATTTCTGAAATACTTATAGTATTGAGTTATGATTATACGATGGTAAAGGATATATAATGTATTGATTTCAAACATCATTGAATAACTAGTAAAATATCTAATTCAATATAACATCATACGTAACTCTGAGCTCTATGAGAAACACCTCTACTCTAGAGTATGATCTTATTTCGTCCAGTTTACTGGACAGACCCTCTATTGGTAGACTCAACCATGAATATCAAATAGAATAAACTCTATTACACATAGCACAGCTTTTAAGCTCAACGATCCTAGCTGCTCGCGAGCTTTTAAGCTAGACATGTTTTATCTACCTATTTACGTTGAGGTTTGCAATTAGTTTTATCGAGCCCCTGGACTGGCTTATCAGTGCAGCATGAACTTGTCTCAAGTTCACTCTACGCTGATAACAGATTGTGTTGCCTCCGTCTGCCCGACTAAACCGACCGCAGCTGACGCTTCCATTCATAAGCACTTTACATTTTTCGGTGAATCATTCTATTCTCTCTCTCTCTCTCTCTCTCTCTCTCTCTCTCTCTCTCTCGCCCTCTCCCACTCTGTGGGTAGCTTTCATATTTTGTGTGTGCCGCGCTGTGTGTTGCACCTTTTACTTAGAAATGCGCGTAAATGCTGACTGAAGCTTCAACATGTGGTTTCAATACGGAATTTTCTGCGCCGCCTACACCTATTGGCATTGCCAGTGTATTTGCTCGTGCGTGGGTGGGTGGCTGGTGGGTTGGCTGGTTAGCTTTGGGTCTACGTCGTTCCATGAGTATATGTGTGTGCATACATATGCATATGCATGTGTGCAACTTGGCCTTTGTTGCAGGCAGGATAATAATAACGGGCACAGGCACAGACACCGACACCGACACCGACACAGGCGCAGGGACAGTTACTCCTACAGCGTGTATCACAGCAAGCCCAACGGTAACCGCAATAACAGCAACAACAACAGTTGAGCTCCTCTGTCATGTAAACAATGCAAAAAGTTGCACGTGCTTACGCTACCATCATGCAGCGCCATCTATTGGCACACATTTGCGTTAACGCAATATGCTAAAGAGGTGCTGACGCCGCTGCCGGCTAAGCTGGCGTCGACGTCTTCATTGTCTAATGCAACAATTGTTTGGACGCTGACGTCGCGACGTCGCTGCCGCGTCGCAGACAGCTGACTTTGCGGCCGTTTAATTAATTACAGACACTCAGCAGTACTCGGCACACAACGTACACACACACACACACACACGTAAACAAAAGGAAACAGTAAAAAAGTAAATAAATAAATAAAGAAGAATAATAAGAAAAACAGCAACAAACTTTTAGTGGACGTCGCCGCGGTCTCAGTCTCAGTCTCAATCTCTGCCGACGTCGCTGCCCATTAAGTTTTCTCTTTCGTTAGCGGCCAAAGCAGCGTGTTGTAAAACGCTAGCGTCGCTGCTGTCGTCCCAATCGCAGTCGACGCGTCAGATTTGTATTAATTTCTTAGTTCGGATGCGGCAGCCGTTTGTGCACTTGCTATAGGAAAAGCCATCACGAGTTCGTTAAGTAATTTGCAGAAAAAGACATAGTTTTATATCTGCTGCATAGTTTATAGTTGAAGGGAAATTTTTTTTTCTTGACTCTAAAACATATATGTAAATATAATATAAATTATGGGAATGATAGATGGATAGATAGGGGTGTCTGAGTTACCTTTCATTACATTTCTTACAATTCAAATATTTGAATAGTTAAATAGGGCTAGATATAGGCAGATAAATAATACTAATGTTCTTTCATTTCACTGATATAGGATTGTTCTTTTGTAAGGGCATCTTAGCTTCGGCACATGTGCATAAATTTTCGCAAAAATTTGCTCTCATTATTTGCCCTGTGCCTCATTTTTAATTGTTCTTTATAGCTGGCATAGTATGTGTGTGCGTGAGTGTGTAAGCGCGTGTGTGTGCGTGCGCGTTGTTATTGTTTTTTAGGGTGGTGCAAATTCCGACACGAGACTTAATTCACTTAATTGAGCAAGCAGCGACAGCGACGGCGATGACGACGGCGACGACGACGCCGATGACTATGACAGCAGCGGCCACAGAGACAGCGACGTTGACAGCGCGCTGAAAGCATCGACGCGTCGGCGTCGTCGTCGGCGTTGACGTTGGCGTTGGCGTTGATATCGCTGTTGCTGTTGTTGCGGCACAAATAGTTTTAAATTGGCGTCGGTCCGGCATGGGCCCAGACCCGGACCCGGACCCGGCTTCGACTCCGACACCGGAATTAGCATCGGCTCTAGCTTTGGCTCCTCTTCTTCTCGTTGTCGTTGTTGTTGTTTGATTTCACTTTCAGATACATTAACACAAGTGCGCTGCATGCGCACGCCTTTTGAGTTATTGGTAGCTGTGCCACAGCCCACAGACAGTGCAGTTCGGCAAGGCTGAACGAGAGGTATGAGGCACGAGTGCGGGGCTGTGGGGCAAGGGGTTGGGGCTGAGACAGGGGCAGTGGCAGTGGCAGAGCTATAGGCAGCCTCCTGTGCCATTTTCTTTGCTCTTCGATTTTATGAATGAAAACGCGAAGGCGCAACGCGACTTGGTCGTTCATTCGGTCGTTGTGGTTTACTTGCTGTGGTTGCATTGCTTTATTTGCATGCATGTGGCAGGCAGGACACACACACACACACACGCACACACTCGTATATGTCTGCTGCCATAAAAATGCCTTTGGGGGCCCGACTTGCGACGCGTCGACGTTGTCGTCGTCATCGTCATTGTCCTCGTCCTCTCTCTCTCTCTTTCTCAACATGTGTGTTGCTTATGTGTGTGTGTTCCATTCCATTAATGGCATTATTATCCTTTGCGACCCATTTGGGCTGGCTGCTGGCTTTTTAATTTTTCTTGCTTCTTATACTTGTTGCTTGGCGGTCAAGTGCACCACGGAAAGCGAAACCCTCTCAATGATAAAGTTTAAATAATAATACAACAACAAAAAAGTGAAGGGAAGCAGCCGTTTGAGGGTTGCACCCTCCCGTCCCAACCCCAACCATTCGTCGCGCTGTCTGCTCCTTTTGTCCTTCACGTAAAAGTCTGTCCTCTTGCACAGCCTTGACGCAAAAATGTAAACAAAATGCCGCATGGCCATTTGGGAAACTGACACACACACACACACACACATACACATACACCCACAGAGAAAGAGGTATGCACAGGTAGCCATCAGCAGGTAAGCAGCTCAGAGGGCGCCCAACTTGTCGCGCATGAGTAATCGACTAAAGTCACGACTTTAAACGGAAAAACAACTTCGTGTTCAAAGCTTTCAATGGCAAAGAGATCGACCAAGAGAATTAATAAGCTTTTATTAACAAAAATTCATAATACCTTAGATTTCATATACACACATAACAGCCAATATCTAAGTGCTTCTCATAGTTCACTTCATTCTGTTCAGTTATCATTTTAATATAATAGATTATTTATACATACATAAAGTTAATACATGAGTAGTATTTATATTTTACTGATATCAAAATTTCTCTATATGACAACTCTTTACAAAGCAAATTATATTGTTATGACGGATCTTACGGTCCTCACTATTCTAAAACAAAAGATGTGTGCCATTATTACGCTGGATACGTATCCAGCCTCATTTCGAAATCTAGATAAGCCCAAGACCCAAATAGGTCTCTTAAATGGATTTTTCTTATTTTTTTTTTTGGCATTAGAGTTGCTATGAGATGAGGAGACATATAACATGGTGTAAAAACGTGGGAAAAATGTCCTATGTAGACAGCAAATAAGATGATTTTAATAAAGTTTGAAACTCCAAGTCATAGTACTATGCCTTGTAAGGTCTTATAATACAGCTTATACAGCTTACCCCCAATCATTTATTTAAATAGCAACAACTGTTTCTGAACTTGTAGACATTTTCGATCTTATATTTCGCATTCCACTATCCCATGGGAAATAAGTTGTTGCTTGAACTCCTCAGTGCGAATGTATCGACAATGTGTCTGTCTGCTCGAGTGTTTTGGCGTCCTTGCTTGGTGTCCAACTATTGACTCGACAAATTTGTCAAACCATTCAAAACCAGCTGACAAATTGACAAGCGCAAGACATTGACCATCGCTGTGTGGCACGGACAGCAGTGGCAGCAACAGCGGCAGCAGCAGCAGCAGCAGCAGAGGCTCGCTTGACCGATTGACTGGGCTGCTTAACAGATTTACAAACTCGAAACGTGCCACATGCTTATATATGGTGGATTTACTACGCGCAACTGTCGAGAGTGGAGAGTCGAGTTGCGGCTAATGTATGCCCAAAGCGTGCAACAGCCACAGCCAACAGCCAACAACAACAACAACGACAAACAGCTGTAGCTGCAGCCAGAGTGTTGCACAAAATCTTATCAATGAGTGCGCATCACTTGCACTTGTTTGCACTAGCTAACTAATACGCTGGGAGCTTGGGGCTTGGAGCTGTGAGTTGGGCGGGGCGAGTGGGGGACTTACCGGCGACGTAAATGGTGCGGCATTGCTGATGATGACGGCAACGATGACGTGACTCGCAGATGCAACAACAGCAGCAGCAACAGCAACAACAATCAGCATCAGTTACATATAAAGATTCAGATACATTTATGGCTTTGGCCACAGATGCACGCACACAATTAACATTATTAAATCGCTTGCCGCAAATTTGCGGTTGCGTCACCTACTAAGCGCGCTCGCCACTCGGACAGTCGGACAGCTGGACACTCAGACACTCGGACGCTGTGCGCCAAAGGATAACCCAGCAACAACTACAACAACAATCAACTGAAGCGTTTCCCAGCTAAAATTTCCATTAAGCTAAATTAAAGTTATCGTGCGGCGGCAGCGCAGTAACACGAAGACGTCCCCCCGTCGCCCAGCGTTGCCCTCTCTCTCTTAGCTGTTACAAAGCTCTTCCATTTTCATTTCTCATGCGTTACGTTGCGTTGCGTACCGTTACGTTTCCCCCGCCCGGCCTGCGCCACGTTTGACAATCAACGAGGACGTCTCTCGCTCTGCCCACGTACAACGTGCAATTCGAAAAGTGGTTTTCATGGCATCATGGCCCAAAAACCACCACCACCCACACCACCGCCGCTAGCAGCCCAATCACCCACCCATGGCAAGAGCCCGAGTCAGCGCCAGAGCCAGAGCCAGAGCCGGAGTCAGAGTCGGAGCGGCAGTGGCAGTCGTAGTGCCAGAGCCGAAGACCGCGCCGTAGTCCGTGCCATCCTGGCGGGCTGGTGGTAGGCTTTATTATGTCAGCCCAACGAGAGGGCGAGAGCGCATTTCACCCAATTTCATTATATTTGCCAACGTTTTTAGCTTTTATACGTCATGGCATATTTCACCACACACACTCGCATAGAATCCACCACCGAGCCACCCCAGGCCACTCCAGCGCTTACGATTCGTTTCGTTTCGTTTCGATTCGGCACAGGCTCAGAGTCGGGGTCGGTTGTGGAGGTTAGTGTTCGGGCTTGGGTTCGGTTATAAAAGCCGGTTCGAGTCGCTCGCTCGATTCCAGTGCGCAGGGTCGACACACACACACACATACAAGCACACCCACACACCAATGTGTGGGTGGCTGGGTGGTTGGCTATGGATGTGTAGGTGGTTTTTGGCTGCCAACCCATTATATTATAAGGAATATAATATTATTATAATGTCAGGCATAAAGTACGAGAGCAAGAGACGCAGAGGACAAACAGGATACGGCAAGCCGAGTGGAGGAGGTGGGGGGGTCGTGGCAAACCCGTGGGCGTTAGAGCTCTAGCGGCTAACACACACACACGCATACACATCTATATATACATATACATATATACTGATATATATATAAATACACATATATACATATACATTTGTACGTGTTGTATGTGCGAAATAAGGTTATTTTATAAACAGTACGGAGTGTTGGGGGTTGTCTATCTCTATCCTTCTCTCCCCTTTGTGCTCGCTCTTGATGGCTGCTCTGAACAGTGTGTGTGTGTGTGTGTGTGTGCGGACAGCTTTTGGTGTAGCGGGAGTCAACGTCGCCGTCATAGTCATGGCTGGGCGCCCTCCTAGTGGGCGGTTATGGTTAAAGCGACAGTTGTGTTGTTGTTGTTGTTTTTGTTGCTGTGCTTTACTTTATTGAATGTGGATTCGAATGGGGGGGAAGTTCGGCTCTGTATTGTAGCGTAGTACCGTTAAAGCGATGGAAACGGTCACGTTGACGATGATACGCCGATTTAAGGAGCAGAAGGATTGAAAGCTTGTCTGTCAAAGTTCCGAACCTTTTTGGCGAAGATCGAGGTAGATTTATTGGGTGTACGGGTGAGCCGTAATAAGCTGGGAAAATTGTTATTCAAGAATATTTATTATTATATGTAATAACTGCTAATGTAAAAGTTAAATATTGTTAATATTGATCAAGTGATTCTTAGTATGATCTGATCATTGCTTTATGTTCATATAATGCAATAAATGATTATCTACATACATTATGGTTTAAAAAAAATAAATAAATATCTAAGTACATATAAATTAATAAGATCGCTTTGATTCGCAAACATTCAAATACAAAAGTCGAGCGGCATCTGTGTACATATAGAGCAAATAACATTAAGTTAGTTTTTCTCATTCAAAATAAGTCAATTTACGCGCGCTGCTCCTCAATAATAATCCACCACAGAGGCAACCTTTGGCAAATCAGCAAACATGCGAGGCCAGCATACGACATACGTATGCACACACCAACAAATAACATGTACGTATAAACACATATAGATACATATATATGTGTATATGTATGCATGATTACGAATGCCAATGCGAGTACTCGAGCTCACCAGCGATGCGAGCGAGGAGCAGAGCATTCACAGCAAAGCGCACCCTCAAATAAAAGTCTGACCAACCGTTTTTGCCATTCTAAGCGAAATGCACTAGAAAACGGTGTTTGCTGCTACTGCTACGGCTGGTGCTTCTTCTTCTTCTTCTTTTGCGCTTTAAAGTGTTTTCGAAACCTAAAAGCAGCAACAACGACAATTTGAAACAAAAATCGGAACGCAACACTGCCAAGTCAGTCGCACAGGCAGTCGCCGTTGCTGTTGTCGTTGTCGTTGCTGTTGTCGTTGCCGCCATCATTTATTTTTCGTCGTTGTCGTTGTTGTTGCCTCTTTTTCTGCTACGTACTACAAAATTAAACTCGAGTCTCGGAACGAACGTTCGTTCGCTCGTTTGAACGGGCAACGTTGCGATATTACGTCCCTCGCTATCAACAGCAACAGCAGCAGTAGTATATACACACGTACATACATAGAAGCGCACACACATGCACACAAGCAGACACGAATACAGCGCTGTGTTGTTGTTCCATCATCATTATTTACCAGCAGCAGCAGCAGCGTCGCTGTCGCTGCTTTGTTGTTTTTACCCTCACTTACTCGCATACAGAAACTCGCACACGCACGCATACACGCTCACTCTTCTTCTTCTGCTACTCGGCAACTCTCCCCGCTCTCCGTTGCGACCCACACTTTATTTTTAACTGTGCGACTGTACTCGCTCACTCGCTCTCGCTGTATGGCTGCGCATGTATGTATGTGTATGTGTTTGTGTGTATTTTTATATGGCATTCTCTCATTCCACACTGACGCCGAGTCAGCATTGCGCGGCCCGGCTGCGATGTGGAAATTGTGTGTAGAGCGACGTCAACGTTGTTGTTGCTGCCGTTGTTAGCTGACTGGCCGGGCCTGGCTGTATATTTCTGTGTGCACACATACAGACACACTCGCACACGCATACATATTTACAGACATTTTTTCAATAGTATTTGTTGTTGTATTTTTGTGTTTACCAAGCGGGCCGCTGCGAGCGGCTTGGTGAACGTACGCCTTGATAGCTTTGGCTGTTACTGTTGTTGTTGCTGTTGCTGTTGCTGTTACTGTTGTTGTTTGTGGCACTGGCACGGCCGCGTTTCATAGCCGCTGTGCAATTTGCGCAGTGTACGAAAATGACGATGACGATTGTTAACGGCAATTGTCGTTTTTTTTTTCGTTCTGTGTGCCGTGCTGGTTTTTTCGGGCAGCCCTGGTTTGCAGCAATTCGCGCACTTGGCGCTGCTCGATGTTGATTCGCATTTGTCTTATCAGCTGGTCGTGATAAGCGACAGCAGCAGCAACAACAACAATCGCCGTTAGCTTTTCACGCTCACACCAATTTGCATGCTGATGTACTGATACGCGATAGTGTGATCATTGCGCTTAGCTGTTCAGCTATCAGTCAGGTACTCAGGCAGGCAGTCGCTCAATCAGTCAATCAGCCAGTTAGTAAAGCGAGATCCTCAGGGCTGGCGCAAATTAGCAGAGCAATGACGTAATGCGCTATTGCTGTTGTTGTCGATAGATAACCAGTTGTCAATGGGGAAGGATAGAACAAAACAGTTATCGTTTGAAACTTTCGATGGGGTAATTGGGTAATTACATATTAAAGCTAGAAAGAAAGGTTAAGCATTAGAGTTAAGCATTAGGCACATACATATGTATGTATATCGTACATATGCTTCTACAGCCATAATTATTATATAAATAAGTATATCTTAACCTATTCTAAATACGCTATACCACAAAAAGAGTTATTTTTTCTCAAATTAAATAAATAGATATATTTTCCCATCAACTCTAATCCGTTTCTTATTAGGTGACCTCTACAGGTTGATTTCAAATTGATTTGATGCCCCGCAGCCCCTCAGCACAATCGATACGTCTATCTTTTTGCCCAACTCTCGAAAATGTGTCAGTTAGTTGCAGTTTTGATCGATCGTTCGCAGGTAGAGCTAGAGCTCGGATGCCGAACCCTGAACCCCGATGCCATAGCGTGACTAATGCGCTGCATCCTTTGTAGGGATTAGGGCTCGACCCTAGGTAGATGTGAGCGTAGCTGAGCTTAGGCACTGGGTCGCAGGATTGTTGAGTGCTCAGCTCATTTTTCAAGAAATACTCGTATGTCCTTGCCTCGAATTCGGTCAAACAGCTGATTCGGTTTTCAATTTCCGGCGCGCGTTCCTTTGTTTATACATATGCAAAAAAAAAGGAGCAACGTCGGTTCATTGACCAAAAGCCGTGACTGGGGCGCCATTCTTATACAGCAGCCACCAACGCGTGCTTGATGTGTGTATATGTGTGTGTGTGTGTGTGTGAATGGCCTCAGCTGACTGTCAGACATATGTACTACGTGCATGGACACACTGACAGGGTAACCCGCAGTCCGTAACCCGTCCTACGCCCCGTCCATCAGCTGAGCCTTGCAAATTTTCAATGTCACCAATTGCGCGACGCCAACTTCTCTGCCTGCTGTCGCTGCTTATAAATCTTCGACACGGCACAGCAAAATACAAAAAAAAAAAGAGCAACAAAAAATCCTCTTCACACACACAGGCACACATTGTACATGCATATATACAAACACATACATATACATATCGAAAAACCAAAACCACCAAAGCGGCCGCATTGAAAATTGCTCTAAATTCGCCAAAAACAGCTGATTTCGCTTTTGTGCGGCGCTTCCTGCAGTGCCAATCGACAACGTCGACGTCGACAGCGACGACGACGACGATGGCGACGGCAACGGCAACGGCAACGACAACGGCGACGGCGACTCCACCATCGAGCATCCACATCGGACTCTCGCAGTCGTGTGGCGCACTTCGTGCGGCAACATGAAATGGCCGACGCAAAATATGCGCATATAACAAACTACCCAATGCCCGCTACCGTTCCACCCGCCTTGCTAGCGTATTAACCTTGCAACAGCCTCATCATCATCATCATTATCATTCTCATCAGCAGCAACATCATCAAGACTGCGACGGCGACTGCGACTGCGGCTGCGATTGTTTTCGTATTTAGGCTAGTTCCATTTGAAAACTACAAAAAAGGCGGAAAAAACAAACCCTTTGCTTTCCCACAACGTCATGTGCCGCTATAAGCAAATAACTGCGTACCCAGACTACACGCCGCCCTCCCCCTCTGCTCGCTCTTTGTTCGTTGTGGGTGCACAGCCAAGTTTTCACCCAGAGTCGATGCCAACAACCAGCATGGGAAACATCAGCAACAACAAAAACAGCAACGAGCAATCGTCGCACATATCAGCGCCGTCATCTTGAGCGCTACGCCCTCGCCCAGAGACCATCCACCATGGAGAGCATCTCCGCTAGCAGAGCCCGTCTTCAATTCAATTCATTTTTATTATGATGAGCAGCCGCCATTCGCTGTAGCCGTCGCCAGTTCCAAGTTGAACTCGGGTCTCGGTCTCGAAAAGTTGGAGCTGGTTTTTATTATGTTGCTCCAATGTTGCTGTTGCTGTTGCTGTAGCTGTAGCTGTAGCTGCTTCTTCGTTGTCTTTTTCTGTCGGTTTCTTCTGCTTCTTCTTCTTCATCAGCGCTCTTTTTTATGTTTATAAAGTTTCTTCTTCCTCTTTGCGCTTTGTATATTTAAATTGCTTGTGAGATCGGCGGCTCTGAGCCGAGAGCTGGCCCGCAGTTTGGCTTTGTCGAAAGCTGAAACTTGGGTTTTTTTCTTTCAGTCGCCGTCGATGTTGTTTGTTGTTGTTGCGTTTCGTTTCGTATTTGCTGCTATCGCACGTTGTTTCAACTAAAGAATTCAAAGTGGCCACAAAACACAGCACCGCAGACAGACACATAGAGAGAGAAAGAAAGAGAGAGAGAGCAGAGAGAGAGAGAGACAGAAACATAGCCAGAGCCTAAGCCCGAGTCAGAGCCAGAGCTGTGAGCTAGGCCCAGACCCCTGAGCAGGCAGGCAGTCGAGCCAGCGACCGACTTTATTGTTGAAGTCGACTTTTGAGTTGCGCCAAGCAAGGCCAGCACAGTGGTACCAAAACTAAAATTTTGGCTGCCAAAAATTAAGTATACTTCAAATTTTACATTTGCTTTAGTTTTTCTAAAATTATGATTTTATTTACTAATTATCACAGAGTATTGAACTAACAAAATAAACTTGACTTACTAGTTAATCGTCAAATTTAAATTCAAATAATTCATTTGAATAAATTTAAATATAATTTTATGTTAATCAAAATTTATACTTGTTCATTTGCATTAGCTATAAAATAGTTTTCAGTTAATGTTTTTTAATCCATTAATTAATAAATATTTTGAAAATATTTATAAATTTGCCATGATTTTGCGCCACTGTACATTGAAGCGGACGTTGCGACGTTTCAACTGTTGGCCTGGCTCCGAGACTCTGGGGCTCTCGGCTTGGCTTTGGCTTTCGGGCAAACATTTCGTGTTGCTGTTGCCGTTGTTGTTGCTGTTGCTGTTGCTGACGATGACTGGCTCTCAGGTTGGTTGCTTGGACGGTCGTTGGGTCGTTCATTTGGTTCGTTTGTTCGGCCGCCTGGTTGGCTCATAACCTGAAACTTGAATATTGTGGAATTTGAAGGTAGCGACGGACAGCGACAACGACGATGTTGTTGCTGTTGCTGTGCTGGCTGTTGTCGTTGCAGCAGCAGCAGCGGCAGCAGTAACAACTGCACCGCTGCGTGCGAGCTTTCGAGTCAGCCTCAGCCGTCAATTTGGAGCCAGTTGCCGTCTCCGCCATCGCCGCCGTCGTCGTCGTCGTCGCCAGCTGAAACGAGTTGCTGGCGAAGCGTAAAAAAGCAACGAACGCTTGACGGGGCTGCCTGACTGGCTTTTGTGAGTGCCCCGTTGTTGCTGTTGCTGTTGCTTTTGCTTTTGCTGTGGCTATAGCTGTAGCTACTTGGCACTGGCTGGCTGGCTGGCTAGATGACTGATGCTGATGCTGGTGTGGCAATAAAATTCAACTGCCAACAGTCGCAGTTGCAATCTCAGTGAACGCAGCTCAAATCATGTTGCTGCTCTCTTGGTTGTTTTGAAGATGACTTTCGGCCGTTGATGGTTGGTCAGCGATGTTGTTGTTGTTGCTGTTGCTTATAATGATAGCAACGCTTTTTAACTCACACCAACTGCGGCAACAACAATTTCTCCGCACGCTGCTGTAACAACTTTTTTCGAAGGCAAATTAGCGTAGAAAGTTATTTTTGTTTGTTGTTTTTGGGTTTTTGATTTCCGTTTGCAGCTGAGCTTTTAATGCGAGAGCAGCAGCCACAGCAGCTTTTGAAAACCGTTCAACTCGGCTTGCGCACGCGGCGTATGCGCAATGAGCTTTTCAATAGCATTCCACATACGCCGTGTGGTTAGCGACAATAGCAAACAATGAGCAATAAGCGATATAGATAAGCACAAGCAATGACTCACACATACACACACGCACATACTCCACAGCTGACAAAGAACGAACAACGAATAGCGAACAGCGAACAATCGATGACAAAGATTATATGAGGAACTGCGATCAGCTCGGCATTTGCGAGTTCGCCTTAAGATGCGCCACAGTTGACGCAAGCTGCTCGATGCAGTTAGTCATAAGTCTAGACCGGCAGAGCCCCTATGCCGTAAATACAGCTGCAGACAGCGCGCGAGAGGGATGAAATGGATGACGGTGATGCGGCCGTCGCTGAGAAGCAGCCAAATGCAGACCCAAATGCAAAGAGCGAACCAGCTCGCAGACGGCAGGCAAACAACAACAGCAGACGGCGGCCAATCGGGGCTGGAAAAAACGGGCAAGGAAAATGTGAAACACATGCGACGACGACCTCGATGACGATAACAAAAAAAAAATATATATATACACACACACACACCTACATACATATATGTATAAAAACAAGAAACTGCAAACGAAAACGAAACGAAACGAAAACTCACCCCAATGCGTTCTGTTGCTGCGGCTGCGGCAGCGGCTCAGGCTCAGGCTCAGGCTCGGGCTCGTATTCCCCCTCTGAATGCAGCAATATACGAGCATATGACAACCCTTATAAGCATGACAAAGACTCGTCCACGGCACGAAACGAAACGTTCACACATCTGTGCTGTTAGCAAATTTCATGTGCTGCACGGCTGACAGAGTTGTTGAGTTGCTGTAGCAAGGGGATAGTGTTTCATAGACATTCAGATAGGGTGGCAACACTGCTCCAAATATTCAAATTGAAATCGGCTAACAATATTGTAGTACTGCAATATAAGGAAATAAAGATTATGCATATATTAGAATATACAAACTTTTATGATCTGAGTTGAGCTCGAAATACGTTTATATAATACTCAAGCTGAACATAGAATACCTCAGTAATATTTTTTCAAGTTTTTTAGTAATATTCTTAATTATCATAATCATTATCATGCAGTCGATTGGGAATCAGAGTTAATACACATGATAGGGCATGACATGAATTTGGTATTTGAAATACTTTTTAGTTCTTCCCATGGATCCAAAAGCCTGTTCACAAATGGAACGTAAATTTGAAATGAAACGAAATGGAACGCCCGCTCGTTTGCTATAGCATTGTTGTTCATTGTGGATTTTGAAAATCATGAAAACGCGGCCCCCAAAAATAGTTTCGAGAAACTCACGCAAAAGGCGGAAGCAATGAACGCAATGCAAAGACGACGACGGCGACGGCGACGACGACGCAGCTAAAGGCGAAGACATTGAAGCCATCAGCCTCAGCGGCTGCCAGTTCCAGTCTCAGTCCCACGCTGATGCCTCTGACCCTGCAGCGTTCCCCCTCGCCGTTGCCTTGTTTTATTTTAAGAAGATTTCGAGCAGCCACAGCAGCAGCAGCAGCAGCAGCAGCACTGATGAGCAATGCCAGCCAGTTAGTGGCGAGGGTGGATGGCTGGCTGGCTGGCTAGCTGTGTGTCTGTCTCTTCGTTTTCATTATGGTGCAGTGTTGGTGGTGTTGGTGGTGCTGGTGGTGGCTGCGATGAGCTCGACTGGGCATGTTGGGTGTGAGTTCTTCTTGCTGTTGCCGCTCGTTCGGCTGCCGCCTGACTTCCATTTTCTTGATAAGTTTTTTGTGCCCTTTGTCGTTGTCCTGGGCCCTAGGCACGTAGACACGTAGACAGGCGCCTGACATTGGCTGCGAATCGCAAACCAGAGCTGGGTGGCTATGGGTGGCGTACTTGGGTGGGTTTGGGTGGCTCAATCATTGGCTGCTGCTGCTGCTGCTGCTGCTGCTGCTGCTACAGCTGCTTCTTTGTGCAGTGGCTCACAATTTATGAGACAACATTCAGATGCTCGTTATGGGCTATGCTCTATGAGCTATATTGGACTGCAAGGAAGTTCTGTTTAAAGATCTATATATATATATATATATATACATATATTATATACCATAGTTGAGTTAGCATACTGAATTATTATTAGTAGTAGTTGCTCTCTGCACTTATATGTCATCTAAATTACAGGGTATTTTTAAGTCATGCCTTGCAGTTTTTCGCACTGCTAGATCCTTTTTGGCGGCAAACTTTAATCGAGATAATTTCACTTTTCTGCTTGCAGGTTAATTCAGCAATGGGTCTTCAAGCAACAGCCGCTACCAAGCGGAAGCATGAGCTGACCTTTGACAGCAAGGATGCGAACACCACGTACACGGGCAACTGTGCGCCTCCCCCGGTGAAGGCCAACAAATGGGCCATCAACAACAACAACTACCTGGAATCGCTCGAGGAGCAGCAACCGCTACAGCAACAGCAGCAGCAGCAGCAGCAGCAGCAAAAGACGCCCACGGAACAGCTAACGGAATCCAACAACAATAATGTGGAGCCCGCAAAGCCAGCGCATAGTATTATTAGCAACGGTGACGAAGTTACTAACAACAACGGCAGCAGCAGCAACAATAACAACAACAGCAACAACACCACCACCAACGGCAGCAGCAGCAATGTCAAGAGTCCCGCGGAGGTGCCGCTGCCACCAACAGCGAGTGCTGCGATACCCGAGGACAACATCGCCAAGCTGGAGGTGGTGGCCGCAGTGCCCTGCGAGCCCTGGTCAACGGCGGCGTCGCCTGTGGCGGCGGTTAACAGCGAGCCCGTCGACTGCATATCCAAGCTGCAGGCGGTGGCCGTGCCGAGCGATCCCTGGGGCAGCATTGCCACGCGCTCGACGCTCGCCACGACGTTGCTGAGCGCGGACGAGCTGGACGACGATGATGATGATTTTGAAGACGATTACGAGGAGGAGGAGAGTATCATACCCACCTACTGTCCCATTCGCTATCATCCTTTTGCCCAGCAACAACAGCAGCAACAGCAACAGCAGCAGCAACAACAGCAGCAGCAACAGCAACAACAGCAACAGCAGCAACAACAGCAACAGGCAGCTGCGGCTGCGGCAGCGGCAGCGCAGCAGCAACGCAGCTATCCTCCCGGCTATGGCAGCCGACCCTCCTACTACTCGGAGCCGTTCCCGCAGCAGAATTGCTCGCGCACCGGCAGCCCGCAGCATATGACGCCGCGAGGATTTGCACCGCCGCAGTGGACCACGACAGGCGCCGCAGCTGGCGCCGGCTCAGCGGGCGCGACGAGCAGTGCCGCGGCCACGCCCAGCTCTGCGCAGCAGCAGCAGTTCTATGAGAATGGCGGCGGCGTTGGCGTCGTCTATGCGCAGCCAGCGCCACAGCAAACCATTCGCTGTGCCGAGAATGGCAAATCGTACATGGATCTGGGCTGCAGCAGTGCAACGACGACGACGCCAACCAGCGCGCTGCCCACCAGCAATGGAGTCGCCGCTCCGGCTCCGTTTGTGGCCGGTGGACTGCCACTGCCGCTGCACGGGCTGCCGCTGAAGCGCTGTTGCGACGGACGTGGCGGCTGGTGCAGCGCCAATCGCAGTTGCTACAAGGACACGCGACTGAAGATTCGCAACCTGTCCATGTTCAAGCTCTCACGCTTTCGCCAGGTGTCGGAGCAGTCACTCTATCGCTCGGTGCTCATCTGCAATACGCTCAAGCGCATCGATCGAGAGATCGAGACGGAGGCCAAGGAGCTGCACCATGCGGCGCAGCAGCATCACCAGCAGGCAGCAGCCGCAGCAGCTGCTGCTGCCGCACAGGCGGCGCAATATCATCCGGCCTATCAACAGCAGCAGCAGCAACAACAACAGCAGCAACAACAACAACAGCAGCAGCAGCAGCAGCAACAACAGCAGCAATCTCCGCCAGCACCGCTGCACCATCAAGACTATGCGCCTGTGCTGAATTGCGCTCGGCTGGCCAACATGGATCACTATCAGCAGCTGGCGCAGGCGCCCAGCTTCCAGCCTCAAGCGCCGCTCGGCTATCATGAGCGGCTGGAGGCGCCGCCGCCGCCGTACAGGGCTGCAGCAGCTGCAGTTACTCCCAGTGGCTTTCCGGTGGCACAGCCCGGGCATGTGGCAGCCGCCTCGGCGACCAGCAATTGTGATACGTCCTGCAGCACAACGCTGCATCCGTACGATCACTATCCCTTCCGGGAATCGCAATCGGGTCGTGCCACGCCCTTCCCCACCTGTCAGACGACAGCGACGCCAGTGGCAGTGACAGCAGCTACAGCAGCCGCCCCTGCACCACCCGCTGCCAGTGCGGTGAGCAGTGTCAGCGTCATCCCTGCCATCGTCAGTTCAAGCAGCAGCAGCAACAGCAGCAGCAGCACCAGCAGCAGTAGCAGCGTAACCGCCCCAGCTACAGTTGGCCAGGCCGCAGTCTGCTCCAGCGCCTCCTCCACCACCAGCAACAGCAGTAGCAGCAGTGGCAGCGGCAGCAGCCTCAGCAGCTCCGCGTCGAGTGCGGTCAGCGCATGCGACTCGAGTGACTCGGGCTATGCGGATGACGATTCGACGCGCTCCATTAACTGGAGCTCAGTGCTCAGCCTCAGCTCGCAGTCGGCGCTGGATCCGCTCAACAACAACGATCTGTTCAACATATTGCCGGCGGCCGCCACACCCACAGCGGTGCCCGTGTGCATAGCGAGCAGTGGCTCCACCCTCGCATTCAGTGGCAGCTTCACCACGGTACAGGCGAGCGCCAGCCAGAGCAGCAGTCACTCCTCCGCCTCAGCTTCGTCCACAACGGCCACGTTCACAACTCTGTCGACCATTTCATCCGCAACGCATTCGCTGACGTCGTCCTATGTGAGCAGCATCAGCTCGAATGTGTCGGCAGGTGCGAATACGTGGGAGTACGGATTCCTGGACATGGAGTTCGGTCTCGGATCGGAGTTCACCGAGCTGGTGCCCAGCTGCAAGCTCAGCTCCGACGATCTGTTCAAGAACGGCTTAAGCGCAACCGTCGCCAGCTCAAACGAGCTGGAACAGCCCGCTCACATCATGGTCGGCAGTTAGTATCAGTTGTAGGTGTTTGATTGCGCCGGAGACGTCGGCCGTGGCAGCCGTTGGGTTTAGCGTGCTGGTCACGCCCATCCAAATGGCGCCACAGCCCAATTCCAAGCAGTATTCAATATGTGTAATTGTTGTAGCAAAGAAATGAAACGGAATGAATGAAACAGAAACACTGTTAAAGTAATTTCGAATTATGCTCAGGTTGTGAACGTGCATGTTGCCCCGTCCCTCACCCAATACTTCCCCCTATTCGACAGCACCCACCCAATAAAAAGCGGCCCAATCCCACTTTACCCAAAAGCCCAGCCAACAAGCAATCGCCGCCAGGGGGCGCTAGAAAATAATTGCAATTGTATTGAAATGAGAAGAAGAAGAACTAAGAGAAGAAAATGGTATGATAAATGAAAACTATTAGCAAATTTTTTTAAGTGTATATATTGTAAAATGTCAAATGTAATGAAGAGAACAACCTTTAGCATCTAAGTTAAAAGTAAAAACAATTATATATACATATATAGTATATATATGATAAATATATCTATATTAGCGCGTATGACATGTAACTTTAGCTTTGTTAGTTGCAATTGTTGCAGTTTTTCGATTATACACTCTCACACTCACACACACAAACACACTTGCACTCACACCAACATACCATAAGTAATTGGAAGAATAGCAATTTTGCAGAAAAAAAAACACATCAAGTAAAATTTGGTAGTAAAGAACAACAAAAACAAAAATACAACAACAACAAGCAAAATCGAAAAACGTTTACTATATTGTAGCCATAAGTATTATTATTTATATACAAATGCAAACAAAACAAAAAGATAAATCTTAAAACAAAGTTTTACAAAAAAAAAAAAAAAAAGATTAAAAAAATTACAAAAAAATTTGAAAAGCAAAACAAAAAATACAAGCAAATATAAAAAATTTGTTTAAAAAAAATTACAGTCTTTAATTGTTTGGGCTTTTATTGGAGTTTCAAAAGAAAGCGCAGCTTTCTGGCATTTTTGATTGTTGAAGTCACAAAACTGCATCTTTAATATCTATTCTTTGCCTTGCTAAGTTCAAGCTATAACTTTGCACCACCTATAGTTTTATGCAAGATTTAAAAACTATGATTGATGTCTTGGCTTGGCGCCATCTATAGTTTATAATTTGCAAAGGACTAGAAATTCGGAACCTGCTGCAAGAATAAGATTTAAATACTATGGTTGATGTATTTGATAAAGTGAAGTTATATCGCTGCGCCCTCTATAATTCAAGTTATGTTAGATATTTGTGGTTTGTAGCCTCGTTAAAATACGGCGATGGCATTGCTCCATCTAGTTGATGTTGATTACACTTATATTTAGGTTTACGTCTTTGCTTTGTGGTTATAATATAGCTATTTCACAAATCTTCGAAAAATAGTTAAGTTTCGCTTTAGCAGTGAAAGCTTTTGGTATGGAATTTAGCTTAGCAAAGCCATGGTTCTGCCCTCGGCTATTCAGCAATTTCGTATACTGTACTTTTATATAAGATAGTCAAGGAAAATAATGCGTGTTATTTAACAGCAGCAAAGCAACAGGTAGTAATTTCAAAACATTTAAATAATTGTTGTAATGTTAATATTTCAGTGGATATTCAATACAGATTGACACGTAGAATTAATATATATAGTATTTACAGCAATATGGAAACGGCCTTTCATACAGAAAATTTGAATTCCAAATAAATTTATTGTAACATAGTAATTGAATGTCAATTAACATTTACAAAACAGCTGATTTTTATAATGATAAACTCAAAATGAACTGTTGAAAAAACAAGTTGGCATCGCCATTCACATTTCTGTGCAGTTAGCAGCTTGGTCACCTGTTGAACACCTGTTATTAGTTTGTCTTCTTCTTTGGTCGCGTACGGGTGTGTCGCGGCCGTCGATTTAAATTGCGTCGGCGGCATTGTTTATAAAATCAGTTCACCGAACAGCGTTCGCGCGATTGTGTTTGTGTTAAAGTTCTTCTGCGCGTTGTTTATATGTAAGTTTTGAAATGCCGCTAAGTAATAGCTAATGCATATTGAGAACAACGGAAAAGAGCAAAAATATAAGAAAACAGAAAATACAAATTTTTTTTGTTAAGTAAAAGAAGTTAGCAAGTCGAAGAGTTCTGTGGCGACGAACGCGGCAAACAGCAACAGCAGCAGCAGCACAGCAGGCGGTGGCGTAGGCTGTAAAAATAGTTGTCTGTCTGGTTTTTGTCTTTGTTTGTGCATGAGGCTGCGTATCCGTTTGCATGCGTGTGTGTGTGTGAGTGTGAGTGTGCAGCAACAATTTAATTGTGAACTAAAACAGTTCAATTACAAGCAATTACAAATATGTAATTTACTTTGAATTGCATTTGCGCCTGGGGCGGTAATTAAATATTTCAGTTGCCAACGCAATTGGCATTAAATAAACAAATAGTCAAAAGATAGGCAAATACAAATATAAACACATACAACACACAAAAGGCAATCGCAACAATTACAAAATATATTTGGGGAAGGGGAACATTTGAGTGGGGGGCTCAGCTTGGGAGCATAAATGGCGTAATCATAATCTTTTTGCCCTCTTTCTAATGATTCAATTAAAAGCGCAAATTGCAGGCCAGAAATTCAATTTAGCCAATGTGCGGTTGTCGACGCGTCGCGACGTCGACGTTGACATTGAGGTAGCAGAGGCCAACGCGTCGCTGCCCGTTGCTTTCTGGTTGCTGGTTGCTGCTTGCAGCAATACGTGCGTCGCGTGCCTTTTGTTTTGTTCTTGCTTTGCGCTTTGCCGCGAAACGTCACATAAAAAATGTATTTATTCTTGCTGAATATTTATTCATTTTTATTAATTTGGAAAAAGCAAAAAAAAAAAAAAACAAAAAAAAACAAAAAAAATGTTTCGGAATAAAACCTGTTTTATATGTGAATAAGTGAAAAAATCACAAAGTATAATTGTTTAAGATATTTGCGGTGTGGTTTCTGTGTTTGCATGGCTGTGTATATATATTTAAGTGTGTGTGTGTTTTTGCCCTTCAGTCAAAGTAACGGTTGTTTATTGCAGCGAAAGAAAGAGCTAAACGAACGTAGGGTGAGGCGCAAAGACAGCGAACGAGTGCCGTCACATTTTTTGCTCAGCAAAACAGAAACAACAATTGACGCCGGCATTGGCTTGAAAAAAAAAGAAAACACGTAAAAAAAAAAAAAAAAACGCAACAGCGGCCACATTCCAAGCGACAGCGAGTGGCCCCCAAAGCTCAGGTCAGCCGCCCAGCGGCTCTCTCACTCGCACAGCCGCTGCACCAGCATCAGCATCAGCCTCAGCCTCAGTGGGTAAGTCAACTACATCAACGTCAATTTTCTGCTGCTGCCACGTCTTCTTCTCTTGAGTTGTTCGCTCCTGCCGCCCTTTGGTTTCAGTCTTTCATGTTATTATTTCTGTTTTGCTGTTACGCCTGCCGACGCGTCGGCCGATGTAAAGAGATTTTTGCGTAGAAATTACATATTGTTTCATATCCACATCGTTCCCATGTAATTGATTTCTTACTCTTCATGTTATACCCTGTTCGCATTGCGTGTACCTAGAATGAATTAATTATATGTGAAGGTAAACTGCATTAATATATGTACTATAATGAATATATGAATTCAAATAAGAATAAAAATTTTTTCTCTAAATATGCTTTATTCGAATCTATGCAAAAACTAAAATTTTAAAATATTAACATCAATTTAGCGCTAAAAATAGGGTATCTGTTAGTCGTAAATCTTCCGCTAACCCATTGTAGCTTTTTCCCGTTCGTTGTTTATGGGTCTTCTTCTCCTATTTGCCGCTAAAGTAGCGAATCTACCAATAGGATGCCAGTTTCAGATCATCAAAGAAACAGCAACAAAAAAAAAACATATTCCACCCAACTGACTTAATTATGTTAATTAAGAATCGCTATTGCCTCTAATGTAATGTGCAGAGAGTGTTTTGTGAGGTAAATAGGCTTTGGGGTTATGGGACTTTTGGGGGTACGTGAATTGGCAGCAAATTCTTGTTGTTGTTAAGGTAATTTGCACATCAGGTGCGAATGGAATATGAAGTGAATGAATAAAAAAAAAAAAAAACTGGGTGAATTTCAAGACTAAAATAAATTGATTTCACGCTTGTGTCATATGACACAAATCGAACTTCTGCAATTTATGTCTGGATTAAAATTAAAAATAGACACAATTAAATGCAACAAAGTTGTTTGCATTTATTTATTTCTGGAAGAAGCCAAAATATAATAATTAAAAAAAATATATATATATATATATATATATATATATATATATATATCTATATATATAAAAGAAAGTTGTGTAAAAGTGAAGACTGCTTATAACTTGATTTGGGCTGAACCAATTTTCATGGTTTTTGATTTGTTGGATTTGTCTCCGCAACGAGTTTAGTATAGGGTCTTAAAAATACTGAAAAAATTTGCCGAATACTTGAAAAACGCGGTTTTTTCCCCAAATGTTCAAATTTTTTTTATACCCAGTAGGCTTGGTAACAGTGACAGTTTTGACAATAGTGTAGAAGTAAATAAACAAATGTAGTCAGTCAGTCTACGGTCTCCTGACCTCGAGCAGACCTGACTATTCAAAAAAAAAAAAAAAAAAAAAAAAAAAAAAAAAAATTTTCAAATCAAAAGGAAAAATATTTCAAATCAAAAATCTGCAAAAAATCAAAAGATTAAAACCTGACTGTTCAAAAAATAAATAAAAAAATTAAAAGTTCGAAATTAAAAAAAAAAAAGGTAATTATTAAAAAGTGTATTTTTGGCTTTTTATATTTTCGGACTTTTAAACTTTATAAATATTTCAAATCAAAAATCTGCAAAAATTAAAAAAAAAATCAAAAGATTAAAACCTAACAATCAAAAATAAATAAAAAATTCAAAATTCAAAATTCGAAATTAAAAAAAAAAAAGTTAATTATTAAAAATTGTATTTTTGGACTTTTACAAAAGCTAAATATCTCGAAAGTTCAGGTATTTGTTTGTCTCAAACATAAATTTGTGTAAATTATTTATATTTATATTTCTCGATTGTTTTATATGGTTTTGTGCGAGGGCAGTATTACTATTAATAAAAATGCCGCGTCCTAGAAGATCTAATCTTTCCCGGCGGACCCATAATGCAATTAGGCAACGGAATAGCGCGAGTCAATTATCTGACGAAGAGCGAGAAATCGCCCGAGAAAGGCTCCGCGTTAGTACCCAGGGAAGAAGGGCCTTAATTCGTGCTTCTCAAAGAGAGGCAGCCCGTGAAATGGCAATAAGAAATGGTTCAAGGATTGATTTGAATCGAGCAGCGTTTCGATATGATTGCACCATTGATTACAGCTTGAATCGTTTAGTTTGCATTGGTCCAATGGACGTTGTTTGCTAGCATTGTGGCGCATTGAAGTTTGCTGGTGAAACGCCCGGTTTGTGCTGCCTTAGTGGTAAAGTGACATTGCCATTAGCGGTCACCATAGCCATTGCGTTCCCTGCTTTATGGCGAAACACTAGAATCACGACATTTTCTAGCGAACACTCAAAAATACAATGCCTGTTTCCAAATGACATAATTTGGGGCGGAAAATATTGGAGACGGATATTTAAGGTAATTTACGTTAAAAATTTTATTTTCTATGACTGCCAAAAAAAAATTTTGAATAATGTAGTTTGTTAGATTTCTGTAAATAGTGTTTGTAAATATAACTATAACTATGGCTTTGAATTTAAAGATTCAAGGCCAGATTTGCCATCGCATTGGATCATTGCAACCTATTGAAGATGCACAGCAAAAATTCTTGCAAATATACTTCATGGGCAATATGGAAGAACAACTTGACCGGCGTCAAGAAATGAACACAGCTATGAAAAGAGCAATTCTCCATGATTTGCATGCTTAGAAATTTAAACCAACCAAAACTGTGCAATGGAACGCGTTTGGTGATAAGAAAACTGATGAGCAATGTGATTCACGCGTTGATACTCAAAGGAAAATTTAAAGATGAGGAAGTTCTTATTCCTAGGATTCCGATGAGCTCAACAGATATGCCCTTTGAATTTAAACGAATTCAATTCCCGCTTCGTCTTGCCTTCGCCATGACGATCAACAAGTCACAGGGCCAATCTTTGACTATTTGTGGCCTCAATCTAGAAAATGCGTGTTTTTCTCATGGTCAATTGTACGTGGCATGCTCACGTGTTGGCAAACGATCCGCATTATTTGTTCTTGCACCCGACCAAAAAACGAAGAATGTCGTTTACAACAAGGTGCTTGAATGAAAATCCGCTTAATAAATTTATCAGTGTATCCCAGCCTGAACAACATAGCTTTCAACAATTTTTTACCTAGAAATAATATAGAGGGCAATGCAACGTTTGCCGGGCCAGCTAGTATATATATATATTGAGAGATCCTTCCATATATATGTGTATAAATGTATATACATATATGTATATGTATATGTATATGTATATGTATGTATATGTACATGTAAGTGTGTAAAAGATATTTTTTATTGCTGTGATTGTTAATTCTGAAATCACTTCGTAATTGAACCAAGGCCTTTTTTTTATTTTTCAATTTAAGCGCTCAGTTAATTAATTTTTATTTTTATTTCTGATGATCTTTTAATAATCAACGAAAAAAATTTGAGAGAGAGAGAGAGAGAGAGAGAGAGCAAGATGAAGAGAGTGATAGGAAAAGAGAGAGTATGATCTATGGCATTGAACTTCGTTACTCTGTTGACCTTTCAATCATTTCGTAAGTTTATTGCTGCCATAATGATGAGAGACAAACACATATAATAATATTATTTTCAAATTGTATGGACACAATGTAATGTAATAAAACTGAAACGTACAAAAATTGATCGACGGACCGAAGATTATTGCTTAGAGCTCAAAATTAGAATTAGAATGAACAATAGGATTAAATGCCTTCATGTAATCTACATATATATATATGTAGATGAGATTATTGGTTGAAAATTTAGTTTATTTAGTATATTTTGCTTCAACGCAAACTTAATTCCTAATTAATTTCACTTAGCGCAAGACGCCAAGGCACGAGCTGTTTCATTAATAAATATTTATTGTTTAACTATATTTTTAACACTAAACACTTATTGTCCCCTCGCAATTATCTCCTCTGCTGCCCTTATCTATAGTTTATGTAGCCATTAGATCGAAACATTCAGTTATAAAAGCACTAAATCCTCTATTTTTGTAAAATTTATTGCGAAACTACAATAGATGCATATCTCGTACTCTTACCCTACAGCCACCTCACTAGGTTCAGCCTCGTTCACTGGAGAATTTCGTAATTTTCCAAATCACAACAAACAATGGGAAAAATGCGAACGGCGTGAAACAGAGGAAAAAAAGCAAAAAAGACAAGAAAAGACCAAAACAGACGGCGGCGGCGGCGGCTTTTTGGGAAACGCCTTCTTAACAATAGAAAATCTCTGAAAGTCGTCGACGGAACTGCGTCCAAATGGCGTGCTGCACAGTTGGTGTTGTTGTTGTTTGCGTCGTTGTGTTGGTGCTTGCCGGAAGATATTTTAGACTGGCTTGCAGCGACGCTGGCTTTTGTATATACACAATCATGGCGAGGTTAGCAGGGGTCGAGAGAACTGGACAGTGGTTCCGAACGTGCCTCCGTGTTTGGACAGAAACAAGTTTTATAGTTTTTACGCTGACGCTGACGCTGACCAGCCAGTCAGTACATCGAGTTCCGCACAGCTGTTGTTGTAGTTCTTTGCCGGGACGGGCCTAAGCTGCGCCCAGCTAAAAACCAGTCCAGTTTAAGATCCAGTCCCACACACCCAGCCAATACTCCAGTACATTTAATGCCCTGGCCCCTACTGTAGTTTTGAACTAGTTGCGGTGTATCAAATCAAGTCTGACCACGAAACGACCCTAGCAGACAATCGCCCCACCCCCTCTGCACAGCTTGTCGCACTTTTCGGGGCTACTTTTGCACAGTTTGGAAATTAACTGGTTGTTTTGCTTGTCAGCTGCTGCTGCTGCTGCTGCGGCTGGGGCTTGTGCATGTGGAGTCTTTGCTGTCTGAACTGCTCCATCCCAGCACCTCGTCCACCTTAGCCGCCATTCATTTTGTGTTGTTCGATGGCGCCGCGCAGACAACTTTATGTTACAGGCCGAAAATGCGCTCAAAAGTTTTCGGCTGCCCCGTCTGGGATTGCCTCAAAGTTCTGGCCCAAGCCGGGCGGCTACGCTGGATTACATTTGGCCGCCAGAAGCCACCCAGTCAGTCTGCCACCGAGGCAGCCAGACAGCCAGTCAGCCAGCCAACCAGCCAGGGAGCATGTCTACCACTTAGCCACGGCAGGAAGAAAGCGAGGAAGGAAGTTGATTTTGTACAACTTAACGCTTTTCTTTGCGCCAGGCGTGTGTCTGGCCCCTTGCCCCAAAATGAAAATGCGCCAGCAAACGGGTACAAGAAAAATAGATTTAGAGCGAGGCTAACTGCTTGAATTGAAAAGCGATTTTGTCTTTGGATAGTTGCTGAAATATCCATAATATTATAAATAGGTTTTCCCTTGGAAGTACACAAAAAGGCGAGGTTGTGTTTTTGTTTATATAATTAGCAGCCTTTTAATAGGATTATTGTAGACCTGAATTGCATTCAGAGCTTAAAGTAAACTCAAAGGCTTTAATAAAATAGACTTGTGTACCGAATTGCAAGCCTATTAAGTTCCGGCCACAAATTACTTTGCTGAAAACTGTATTGAAATTAATATATGACTTTATGAATTACTCGATAAATCAAGGGGCTCGCATGCCAAGGAGTATGCTTTTACAATCATTTCTGGATTATTCATTGTCAATTTGCATTGTAGATGAATTTAAAATGCGCATATACAATTATAGTAATTAATATCCTTTAAATAAGTGTCTGTGAATATATATGTAAATGCGATTTGCATTGAACAGGTGCACTATTTTCTGTTTGCCTCATCTATCAATTAAAAGCACTCACGGCACACACAGCACATCTAAACTCTCGACACAAGCTACAGAGATATTCACTTTTGTGTGTGGCTATTTTTTGTGGGTGTCCACAATTTTGCAATTGTTTTAAAAGATATTTACCATGCAGTGCAATCCGCCTGGATCCACTGTTTAATGGCCAAATGTGAGTCCGAGTGGTGTGGGAGTAGGTGGACGAGAGGTGTGCGGCGCAAATGGCCGCCAGTGCATCAGCTGCTCTGCTGCACTAAATTTTTAATCAAGCGTCTAGCAGCCCGTATCTGTATCCGTATCCAGCAAGCAGCTCCCAGCAGCTGTGAATCCGTCCATGGAGTCTTTGTTGCCGCTGCCGCTGCTGCTGCTGCTGCGAGCGCAAAAAAATGCAATCAACGTCAAATGCGCTTCGAAACTTTGCGCAAAATAATAGAAAAGCCATTAATTTCACTTCTCGTCGAAGAAGATGCATGAAGAAAGACGCAACGTGGGCGCACAGCTGCAGGAGCAGCGCGTTGTCTTCTTGAAAGGACCCAGCCAGGGCACACGGTCAGCACAAGGGAGAGCGGGTGCCCAAGTAATTTTTAATTATGCGCATAACGTGCGGAAAGCTTGGTGCCAACAATAATAATGTGATTATTGGCATCACACTCTTCTCGAAAAGGCAATGCCAATTATCATTATGCAAGTTTTCCAAAGGACGCTGCATTCAAGTTGTATAAAGTAAAAAAAAAAAAAAAAAAAAATAAAAAAAAAAATAAATAAATAAAAAAAAAAAAATAAATAAATAAAAAATAAAATAAAATAAATAGTAACATTGTAGTGCAATGGCAAGTACCAGTAGTTGGAGGGAGGGCTATTTAAAATCGAATATAACATACCCAGTACACAATTGTGGAATTTAAAGTTTAGCTACTACAAGCTAAATCTGTTATAATATATATTTTAGTTAAATGCGTTAAGTAACTATAATTTTAGTTATGCTTCGCATAAAACTAATATTGAAGTATAAAAATGCATAATATTTTGTAATTCTCTAAAGTTTTCAAAGTGAAGCTTAGATAGTATTTTGAGTACATATTTGCAACTACATACTATTTGCATATTGAAGCTTAGCTAATGAAACTATCTATAATGAATTGAAAGTTTTGCTTCGAAAATGTTTCAGCTTTAACTAATCCTCTTTTAGCTTGTGCGCTTTCGTAAATTTTTTTTGTATATAAAAATGTCGAATTTGTTTTTCGTTGGCTACTCACAATAAAATTTTTCACTAGAGTAAAGGGCAAGTGCAAAACGCTCCATTATCATCGTGCTTATGACCGAAAATTGCAAAAGTTCGTTGGCGTCCTAAAACCACTTTTCATTAGTAACAACCGCTAATTTCACTTAGTGGTATGCCAACATGTCGCATCAGTAGGGAGCCACACGTCCCATCCATATGGGAACAACAAGTTTTTAACTTAATTTTCTGTTGACAATTTCAAAAGCCACAAAGCTACAAACATATTCAAGTAAATATGCCCTAACAAAATGCAAATACTATTACCTGTGCAACGTGCTATAATCCTAGCTTTCTAATGATTCCAGTCATAAATTGAATGCTGTGGCAACTAGTGCATTGTCTGTAAGTGAGAATGGAATATAATAACAGTATTATGCTGAGCTTGGATTCAAGTCTGCTAACATTATTACAAAGTTTGAATAGCTCGTTTTCTGCAAGTGTATTAGCTTATGGGATACTACGCATAGCCGCTTGGCTTGGCGATTTGTTTTACATTTATGAGTGACAGCGGGTGCGCGGGTAAACCGAAGTTGGATTGGGCTTGGCTAAATGACCCCTGGCCGCTAGCCACTGGTAACTGACCGCTGGCTTCTGTTGAAAAGTTGAAAAGTTTAGTCGGCGAGCAGCAGTAATGCAATAAACAACTTTTTTCACATTTTCAAATTGTTGTTTAACTGCATTAAACTTGTCAAATGAAGTTGCTTTTGAAGTTAGATTGCTTGCAACAAGGCTGTGACATGGCCAGGGTACGAACAATACGCCTAGGGCGTACCTCTGTTTCTCTCTCTTTCCCTTCATGGCCGAGCATCTGCAGATAAGGCAAACACTCTGTGAAGTTTCCTTGGTAAATACTAAAAAAATTGTGTTTATACATAATTGCACGCCGGTGGCACACCTAAACCCGACCAGGTGTGGGGGCTAGTTAATGTTTAGAAAGTAATTTCAGAGGGTTTGAAAAGTTGGAGGCAAAGAACAGGAAAATGTTAGCTAAATGATGTGCTAATGAATATTGATTGTTTTAGGCTATAAATAAATGAAAACACTAATTCTGAAACTTTTAGTCAGTGTGAAAAGTTTTAGAAGTTTGTGAATATTGAACGAGCTATATACAAACAACAGAAAAAGTTTTTGTCCGTTAAATTATGAATGGTAAAATGAGTTGGTTTATAAAACAAGCTTTTATTAAAATAAATAAATAAATTGGCATCAAAGTTGGTCGACAGTTAAAACTGTTCACTTTTGGCAACAATGTAAAAGCTTTAGCGTTTTGCCAATTATTTTAAACCATTTTATAATCGCTTAAAGCTCGTCAGAGTAGATCATGCAGCTGAAGCTTGCAGATGAAGAAATATAATCACAGTCTGTGCCACTAACCCACTTTCTGCTGCAACGTTTGTAAGATATCAGTGGCTAAGCTGCTACGGATCACGCCAAGTAATTGGGTCGACAGCGGCAAGTCAGAAATTACGTAATATCTACAACACTTCATGAACAGCTGGCACACGTACTCGATGCATTGTACGCCAATCTCATTTTAATATCCTCTATACAACGGTCCTTTAAATGTATATAGAGGTGCTAAATTTTTGGGTATTTTCAAATAGTTTATCGACTGATTTTCAAATCGTCACCGCGAGTGTTTTTAATTCGAAGCTTTAAGCTCAGAAATTGTAGACCAACTCTTAGATTGTAGTATAACTATACCTCAAAAACGTTTACGCTACCGCCATCATGACGGCATCGTAATTTAGACCGTGGCGCCGGTGCCTAACAAAGCAATTAGAACCGTGGATATACCAACACCAACACCAACAACACTCACAACAGCAACACCAAGTTTGTTAAGTAAACGCCGTTGCGCTCGGGACGTTCCCCCGGGGCAGCATATTCATTAGGCAAGCGGCACACACACAAGCAGCACTCACACATAGACAGATATATAAACAAGCGAACATAAATGCACGGGGCTTATCCTTCGTGGGCATTTGTTAACTTCTTGTTGTTGCTGCTTTTGCTGCTGTTAGTGTTGCTATTGCTGTTATGCTTGTAACTAACTTATAGGTCACTTGCTCAAGAAATTTCCCAAGTTTTCGCAACAGACATCAACTTATGTCTGTTGTTTTAGTTTTTGCTTTTGAATCTTCCTGCCTGACAGCAGGGCTAGGGTGCGCACTCCAGTCTCAAGTGGAGGCCACTAATGAGGCCGGCGCGTCGGCGTCCTGGCACAATGCGTATAATTAAAAGCGTCCAAGGTGTAAACTAGCAAATTGTTTGATCCTATTCACTCAGCTAACCATTTGCTCAGCTAGAGTGAAGGATAACAGCTTCTCTCCTTTGGCGTGCCCATCACTATTTCACTTCAAAATTTGCCGTGTCCTTCTTTTTATGTTCCTGCCGCTTACTCAGCATAATATTACTAAACTTTTTTTTTGTGCTCAGCACTTTTGGACTTTGTACTTTCCGTTTTTTTTTTCTTCATCTTGACCAGATTTGCTTGACAGGCGTTTCTCAGTCGAGGAGATGCTCTAGTTACCAGTAACCTGATAACAGAAAAACTCTCAAATCCCGGATATTCTTAGCATGTCGACTTTCAAAACGAACTCGGGAGAATTTTCTCAATGAACGTACGTATGTATATACATTTTAAGAAAAATCAAGGCGAGCCAAATGAGAAACCTAAAAGGAAATTAGAGTATGGCTTTAAAGAATTTTCAATAAACTAAACAATTAATGTAAACATTTTTGACTGAATTAAAATCGATTCATATTTATTACTAGTTTTATTAAATTTAAAATGTTTTTAATGTGTAACTAATTATTTATTTTTAAAGAGAAAAACTATTTATACATTTTTAAAAAATGTCAAAACTTATTAATGAAATTTTCTTCTATTTATACTTTTTTTCTTTGTCCCATGAAAAGTAAAGAGGCTAATACTTTAATGACATCATGGTCAAAGCGCTTTCAGACTACAGTTGACTGTTGCAGTTTGGGGTCTAATTAAAAGTTTTATCAGCATACTCAAGTGGACATCAAAGTTGCAAACACCTGAGAGTCAGACACTGAGTCGGACCCCATGCCAGGCTCATTTGCGTAAACTTTCTATGGCACCACTTTCGCTGCATGTCCCAATGAATACTGTTTAGCTGTTCTTGTTCTGCATTAGCATCGCTTGAGCAACCGGTTTTGTGACTCTGGTGGCCAGTCAGCAGATCACACTCAATCGAAATCTCTGGCTCAGCTTTTTATTCGCTCATCTTGCTCTTGCCCACACTCTTGCTCATAGCATGATAATGAGTTAAGGGGCAGTGAACGAAGCAGAAGAGCCGTTTGATTATTGCTACTGCTGCTGCCTCTGCTGCTAACCACAAAGGCAAATAAACTGTTGACTGACATTGGGCCATCACTTTGTTGTCTTTTGGTGTCTCTTTTGTGCTTCGTTCGTCTCAATTGACCTTATTTGCAGGTGTCTCAATATTCTTTACCATTTCGTTTTCAATGTTGGTCAAATGAAGAGTCTATACAGCATACGCATTTTCATATTTCATTTGATATTCTTACCTTTAACACATTCATTGCTGTTCCTATAGTTGCCATTTGCAGTTAAGTTTTTCCTTTTCGTTCAACATTGCCTTCAGCTGCAATGCAGCAAAAGTATTTCGACTCGTGTGCTTGACAGCCAAACGTGTTACATGCCATATCAAAAATATATAGTTACATATACATCATAAATACTAGTGTCGACAAATAGAGAAGTCAAGAGTGGGAGAAAGAGGGAAAGGGATCGAGCGAGTTCCTTGCCTGATTCTGATTTGATACCCTATAATTGTTTTTCTAAACTTATAGCAATTTTTAATAAGACAAACTCATTAGTAGAACCTTCATATAGATTTGTAATTATAACAAATATATATACACAAATATTTACAGTATATAATGTTTTGTTTATTTAACTACATCTTTACAAAATGTCCTGATAATATTTTGAAATAAATAAAAAAAAAAAGAATATCTAAAAGGCAATTTCTAATACATACAACTAGTCGTGAAATAAATTACAGGGTATATATTGTCAAAGCTGCTGTATGTAATCGTCTTTTGTTGGTAGCGTTAACTTTTGCACGCATTGATGACGAATGGCCACGAAAAATGATGAATGTTTAATGGGCCAATGGGGACATGAATATATGCACCCGTATAAATGTTTCCGGGTGGTGGCTGTAGAGCGATTGTCACATATAAAAAAGGGTTGATACTGTATGTGCGAGAAGCTGACACAGTTTTAGGTCAACCTATATCAGAATAGTAAAATGTGATTTATGTTTGACTAATTTTGTTTAGCACACAAAACAATAAAAAATAAAAAAATGAAACTAAACTTTATTATAATAATTAAGCCTTTTTAATTATTTACTATATATTTAACAATTAAAGATTTACTTACCAAAGCATTTATTTTATAGCAATTTTTTATTTTTCATTTAATTTGAAATCTCTAAAATCATTTGAATTATTATTCAATAGTCTTTTAAGTGTCTATTGTGCTTCAAGTGTCTCTTGAGAAAATTTCCCAATAACAATGCAAGATATCTTAAAAGTGTTCATTTGTTTAATAGATATCAAGAGCGCACTTCATATTTGTTGTTTATTTTTGTTGTGTACTTGAAGTATTACAAAGCTGAAAGCCTTTGAGTTAAATATATCAGAATTTCGAACAATGTGATCATTAGTTCTCACATTTTCCATCCAGCATATTTAAAAACGTAAAAAATTTGCGGTACTTAAAATGCATATTCTCGTATGGTGATTACTGCTTTTACGAATTCACATCCATATATACGACAGACCCATATATACGAAATATTCAGCAAGTCCACTGAAAATATGCGCTCATAATTGTGGGATGCCCACATGCCCCACTCGCCTCACATGTCCCGCTCTCTTCTGCAGACACGCAATGCAAGTGCGAGCTTCATTGAGCGCGTGTTAATGGTTGGGAGATGTCAAATTGGGCGGTTGGAAAAAGTGAGGATTTTTTTGCTTTCGGTTTTTTTTTTCTCGTCGTAGTCAAACGCAATCTGAGGAAAAGCGACAATGTTGGCATCGTTGTCGTAGCTGTCGAATGATGTCATGTTTGCTTAATGCTTTTTCTGTCTCTTAAGCTCCCTGCTCTATGCTCCCATCTTTTTTGTCTATTTCTTTAACCCAGCTGTCAATGGGAGGTGGTGCAGGGTGGGACGTTTATAAATCAGTTACCCATGCGCTGATGCTGCAATAAAAGGTGCGATTTATCATAATGGCAGAGTGGGATGCTGGGATGGAAAGAGACTTAGGGCCCCCTTCCCAGAGGACCGCACAGATAGGAGTCTGTCATTCCCATAATCATCCGATTCGCAGCAATTGCCAGCATCCCAATGTACATTTGCAATGTGTTTCGCAATACTCTCACTCGGCGTATACGCAATGTCTGCCGTGAATTCATCGAATTCATTTTTGCCATTTTCCGCATTTTTCACAAATCTGTTTCGCACACACTTACACACGCACACGCGCACACTTGCACAGGCAGACAGTGAA
The DNA here is from genome assembly GCF_054131065.1 of Drosophila arizonae. Taxonomy (NCBI): domain Eukaryota; kingdom Metazoa; phylum Arthropoda; class Insecta; order Diptera; family Drosophilidae; genus Drosophila; species Drosophila arizonae. The sequence goes on along the minus strand of NC_142922.1, from coordinate 14,179,742 downwards.
GATATATAGCCTGTGTTTGCAGATATCTGCGGCAGCCGCCAGTCGCCAGTTCATATTGATTACAACAAATTTTCCGTCGCCGTTTTGTCGTTCAAGTCGTCGTCTGCGTCGTAGTCGTAGTGCAGGAGTTAGAGATGAAGCTTAAGTGGGAACTCATGCAACACGTAACCGATATTTTATTTATTTACTTTTTGGATGCAGAGATTGCGTCATATTTGATGGGAAACGACATACCGTTTAAGGTGCAACAAGATGTATGTATTTTTAACCTCGGATATAGACTTAAACTAACTTGGTATGAAGTCTTTACCGTTCTTATATCTTCTCACTAAAAAGTAATTATATTTATACAAAACATGAAACTCGTTGGAATGAATAACAAATATACAATTTGATATACAGAATCAGAAATCTATAAGCTAGTGAACTGGTATTTACAATTTCTTTTTAATCCTAGATGAATCAGTAGACAATAGTATTATGATTTAAAGAAGGTCGAATTTGAAGCAATAGTGACTCAGATGCCTTAAAATTTGCCATGCACATCTAAGCCAATTTTTTTCAGCGCGGTTCTTTTTATTGCAGACTGGAACGTGTCTTTGTTCTAATCAACTTACTTCTACACACCATTCTTGTTATCTATTTTTCTGTCTTCTTTTGCTTGCGCTTGCCATCACGCTGTCATCTCCAATCAGAGTCGGTCAAATCAGCTCTAGTTTTACATTTCTTATTTCTTCTAGTCTCTAAGCTTGCAGATTTCTTTGCTTTTTGCACCGCTGTACTTGGTGTGTGGTCATCTACCATTACCAACCCACTGAGCCAACGAACCCACCTTCGTCGTCAGAAACCGTTCACTCGCTTGACATTTAGTGCCAGCTGTTGCTGTTGTTCCTGTTGTGGTTGTTGTTGTTGTTGCTGTTGCTGTTGCCATTGTTGTTCCCGCTTTAGCCACTTCAGGCCGAATCTTCGACATAGAAGGCTTCGAGTCTGACTTGGCTCGGCTGTTGGTTGTTGGCTTTTGCTGGTTTGATAGGAATTTCGTTGAACCGGTTTATGTATGTAGTGGTTTTCGAGTTGTTGCTATTGTTGCTGCTCACTGGCGTCTGGTAACTGGCTCCACCAAAATATTCGTACACCCATACGTGCACGCAATCTGTGTATGTGTGTGTATTTTGGTGTGCTTAAAAGTGCTTTGTGCGAAGCTTGGCTAACCAACTGGCCAAGCCACACAAATAAACATGGACACATGGAGAGAGACACAGAGAGAGAGAGAGCTAGAGAGAGGGAGAGCGAACAAGAGTCAGAGAGACGGAAAAATCGCGCATATTTGTCGTTGCGGATTATTTCATAGAAGAATTTTACGCTTTGCCTCTAGAAAAAATAAATGTGTGTTTGCAAGTCTCTGTCTGTGTGTGAATGTTTGTATTGTATTGTATGTATTATGTGTGCCATGTTTTTTTTTTTGTGGGTTATGGTTGTTTGTTGTTGGCTGGTTGTTGTTGTTATTGCTATTGCTATTGCATAGTTTGGCTTTTTCACTGTTAATTTACATTGCAAAAATTTCATTGGGCTTTTGCGCATTTCCAATTCGAATAGATTATTGATAAACCCGAAGAAGAGTGGATTGAATATTTGGGAATAAAAACCATAAAACATGGACTGAACCTTTAATGATAATTCCAACTGTATTAAAATGATTTTTATGTATATAAAACTCAGAAATATCTGACATACGTTTATAAAAAACTAAAAAAAATAAATATTTAAATAATTTTAGTCAGAAAATGTCATTCCAAATTTTTATTAATAGCAGCAGTTGTAAAGTATATTAAATTAATACATTTGCCTGGAGTTGAATTCCAGCAATACATTTAAGACTTTAAATTTACTTTAAAATTACTTATTTTTGCTAGGTATTTATGACTTTCTGGAGTATTAATGTTTCGCCTGTCCTTATCATTAATTTTCCTCTTTTGATAGTCTTTGTTTAACCATATTTTAAGTTATTTAAAATCAATTATGGTCTTCAAATTGGCTTCAAACAAATATGGAATCGACTGAGCATTAACCACATTTTGCCTATTCGCCCCACAGCATTATTATATGGCAACATAACATAATGGATGGGGTATAGCAATACGCAGTGTGGACATAGTATAACCTGATGACCTGCTGCTCGAATTCATTTTCATTTGATTGTTGTACCCCGTAGACACAGTTTGATGATAGATAGCTTGAGTTGTACCTTATTTAATTCTGTGTAAGTGCCGTGTTCTCTATTAAAAGCATAATTATTTTAGTTAGTTATTTAATTTAAATTATTATTAAGCTATAGATGATCGAGATGGCATAAGTTATATAGGTTAGGTTGGATAGGTTAGGATATGAATTTATGCAACCATCACAGAGAATATGAAATCGTCAAATGTGTGTTTTGCTTCAACTCCTGGGTAGCTTCTAGACGAACATGCTGGCTTCCAACATCTGCTTTATCAATTTGCATATAAATATATTAGAATTGATTGCGTGTTCCTGTGTGTGCGTGCGTGTGTGCTTGTGTGTGCATGGTTGATATTTGGTGCTGTGTGCATGTTGGCAACATATTGATATTTAGCAGTTTGGCAAAATTGAGAAACCAATTGCATTTAGCTCTTTTGTTGCTACTGACAGCGTTCAATGTGGTGACCGTTTTTGTGCCTATGCATGCCTGCTGATTAAATTCTGCATTTTATATAGAAAAGAATTGCAAGCTGACAGTTTTATTGATTTAAAGACGTAGAACTGTTGAGTATACTAGGTGGATCAAAGACTTTTTATGAAACGTGACTATAGACTAAAATTATTCGCAGCAGATTCTTCAAATCGACTCAGCCAGTAGCAAACATAAATTGAACAAATTGAATTTGATTCCTTTGAAAATATGCAAAATATTGTTGACATACAATTTTCTGGCTTATGTAGAAATATTTCATTTCTCTAAAAATAAAAAGCTATGGCTTCAACAACTTAAACGGATGTAGTTATTGACATCAAGTTAACAACTAACTTTACTTAGTAGTTCGATGAACACGAGTTTGCTGTTGCTGTTGTGTAACGTTAAATTGGATTTGAGTAATTATGAATAATTGCTCTGAGAGGGACAGAAAACTTAAGGAGCAAGTTTTCATCGTCCATTTGCTGTTTGCGCCTATAATTTATGCATTTGTAAACTTTTGATTTATTTAATTTATGCATCTTTTGACCTGACAGATAACTTCCCGCATAAATTTCAATAAGTGATAGCCCAAGTAAGGGCGAAATAAATACATAAATATAAATCTTTCGGCAATGCTAATAAGAATTTGTAAAAGCAAATTTCAAATGACAATTTTCTACATCATCAATGGACCGTAATTGTCATTAATTGTGTTTGTCGATTTGCATAATAAGAGAACAAGATGAAGTTGGAAAAAAGAAGAAGAAGAAGAAGAAAAACAACAACAACGACAACAACAATAAAATTACAATTCAAACATAAATTTTTCAATTGCCGTGACATTTGCCAAACTCCCAACTTTGACAGACCAACTTTGGTTTTTAAACAGTATATATATATTGTATATATATATTTATATTTATATTTATATTTATATATGAGTATTGTGTAAAATCGTTCAAGGTTGAATACGTTTTGTATTTATTGTGTTTGTCTGTGCACTTTAAATGAAAATAAAATAGTAGATGGCAAATGGTAATGGCGTAAAAAACATTTAAACAGCAGTGGAGGAGTCGTAGCCATGGCCTCATGGTTCAACTCAAGTCAATCGAGTAAGCTCCAGACTTGCTGCACTGTGTAGTTAGTGTAATCGACGTTGGTGCTCGCCCGGAATGAAATGGCCAAATTACGGCCACATTGAACATCGGCCTGTAAACATTGATGTTGTTGCCGGACTGCGGCCCAGCAAATGAATAATTTGGCATCAGAGATAAACATAATCAATGCCTCTGCTGAGCGGCATTCGTCTCGCTGCCATGGGACCCAACTAGAAGTCAACTTGGCCGAAGTGACAACATCTGGGCATTGCTGCTGGACAAACTTTGTTGGGGTCTGCCGAGGCAACTTGTTATTGAATTAAAGTGACGTGATTTACGGCAAGTTCCGGTCAAAGCATTTAACAACATTTGCTGGGTTCAGTTTATTTGGCTGCTTAGCAGCCCAAAATGGCTTTGATTATAGTTTGCGTCTCGTTCCTTTAATTTACGCAAAAATGCAATGTTCTTTGAAGCTGGCAAACTACATTTAGTATAGTATATGTATATTTTCATTAGCACCCACTTTGGCTAGATAGTTTAGCTTCTAGCAATTAGCTCGTGTGATTATTTTAATCTAATTTTAAACTGCAGACTACATTTACTTAGAAAGCAAATATTTTTTTTACCTTACGTTGTGCATAATTTAATTTGACTTTTCATTTATTTTTACTGAGAGCGGGAGATAGAGAGAGATATAGCGAGAGAGAAAGAGATAGAGAGAGAGATAGGGGCAGAGAGAGAGAAAGAGAGAGAGAGATAGAGAGAGAGATATATATATAGGAAGAAAGAAATAGATAGCGAGAGGTAGAGAGATAGATAGAGTGTGGCAGATAGAGAGGGTGGAAGATTATAATGGAGAGAGAGGGAGAGAGAGAAAGAAAAAGTGAGGGAGTGGAAAAGAGAGAGAGATATATATTTCTGTAATAGTATCAACAGTTGATTGGGACATCTGACCATTCATTTATTCATGTATAAAATGTATATGTATAACAGTTAATTCAAAATGATATAAATAAGATGCATCCATTGAATTTACGACAATTAAAGTTCAAACATGAACTCTGATGCTAAATAATTCTTTGCATGAATTGTAATTATTTAGTTTCGGTTTCAGTTTTGTTAGTAACACATCTTCATGCTAAGCAGATGAGAGACAGGCAGAGTGAGAAGCTTATCTGGATTCTGACAACAAGGCTAATAGACAAATAACAAACAGCAAATGCTTAACGGACTGAAATGGGGGACAGAATATGTAGTTGAAGTTCTATTAATTTAATTTACCAGCTACACAGGGACCAACAGGCAACCAGAGAACCAAACAAGGCCGACAGCAAGGACAACAGATAGCACAAAACAGACAACGGGTAACAACTAGAAACAGTCATATCACCTGGAAATCTACTCGGTTGCAATGAACTGGCGACAATTGCGGCAACATTATCACTCCGGGCTGCCACACAATAAAGCCGTACATATGCACACAATCGCACACTCAGACTTACACACACGCATACATATGCACATATGTACATATGCCTCATATAAACATTTGTCGTCGTTTGCTGGTCCGCTGTCGTCGGGCTGCTGTAATTAATAATAATTTGCATTCACAGTTAACAGTTCAGCGCCCGTGCGAGATTTCATTTAATTAAATTATATTCGCCCATGTTTAGCTTTGGGGCGGGCATTTCGTATGTTTGTTTGGGTGTGGCCAATCAGGCCAACTATCTAGGCAAAATGGGCGTGTGAGTAGCCGAGTTACAAGACAACACAACAGCGTGCATAAATTACTTGCTTTGACTGGCTTCACTTTGCTTTTGGTTAATGGAACTGTTAGAAGCAACTAGTACATGACAACAACAGCACATATTTAACTAACATGCAATTTTAATTAAATATGTGGCATGCACTCTAAGACTACCTCATCATACGCGTTATTTTAATTCTACGGCCATAATCATTGTTCTCAAATTGCTCAAAGTGTGTTGTATGTTTTCTAAAGAGATTATTTTTATGCTAATTTTTGCAAAATATTGATATTTTTAATAATAAAACAATATCAATAATTAATATAAAGTATAGTAAAATAATTGAATATTTTGTGTTTTCAATATTAGTATTATTATTTTTTTTTTAATATCGGAAAATAAATAAATTAGACCTTTGCATGCTTAACGGCTCGTATTTTGAACTAATTCATGTCGAATTTAAATGCGTAGCTTAATTATAATATGATAATTTACAACTATATGAAGCTTATTTGATGTATACTGTATACGTTTTTAAAATTACCTTAAATAACTGAAAAGACAAGAACGTAGAATACTCATACACCAATCCAAAAATCCAGAATTCAAGATTTTCAGATTTGGCAATGTTTCAATAGGCGAACCATATTCAAAGCTCTCCATTTATATTCTAATATAGAAAAAAACATTAATTTCGACATTATATTGAGAAAAAGGATTTTTGGTTACTCAGAAAATTTCATAAAGTTTGAACATTGTTTCTATGAAATATCCGTTCTAAGATTGTAGTATCGTCAAGTGTCATGCTTGTTTTACTGCCAGCAAAAGTCAACTGAAAGCCAGCTAAATTTACGAATAGTTTCACTGAACGTAGATGGCAGGTTCAGAGGTGTGTTGTGTTCGGGGCTTTGGTGTCAGGTGTACGAGGCATTTTCGAGGGGTGAAATGTCAACGCTATGAAATGCAAAACACATCGAAACATTTGCACAAATGAAATCTGCGATGACTGTGACGCATTTAGCTGTCAGCTTGTTTTAGGAGCAGCAGCAAGGGATATGCAAGTCTATCCTTATTGTGCCCTACCTCTGACGTTGCTTCCTTAGCTCTCCGTGGCGGGTTGGCGTTGCAGGGTTGCCAATAAAAAAGGCAACGAGCCAAAAGCAAGACAAAACGCAACGCGCGTAAAATAAACAAATTTCCGCCGACGACACTCAACTATGCAAACAGTAATTGGAGCAGCTTTTATGTGAGAGCCAAGCAACAGCAACAGCAGAAGCAACAGCAGCGGCTGTCAGGTGCAGGCGGAGGTGGAGGTGGAGGTGAACGTGGAGGACGCTACCACACTGGTATACAGACAGCAGTGTAAACGATGTCAAACCGTAGCCAAAGACCAAACTGATGCTCAAATTCGCCAAAAACGAAACCCGCAGCTTTCAAAGCTAACGAAGGTATGTGGCAAGAAGGCAACGCCAAGCAGGGCGCAGGACGCAGGACTCCTCGGATTCGTGTAACGGAAGACACACCTGCACACTGAAAGAGAGCGACAGAGAAACAGACATTTTTTCAGCAAATGCAATATTGTAATGCTTGCAATGTTCGTAATGACATTAATTTATGCATATGTTTTACATTGGATGCAGCATAACGTGGGGGAAGCAACCGATTTCTATGCGGAAAATTAAGAAAAGCAACGGCAAAAGTGTGAAGCCATCGTGCCGAAGTAGATGATACGCTGTACGCAGAGAAACAGGCGAATGAATAGTTCTACTCTTATGCATACTCTGTTTGTATGTTAAAGAATCATGCTTAATTTGATACTGCTCCTGGTATTCATATTTTCAGTGCAGGGTATGAATATGAGAAAGAATACTCACCCGTGAAGCATTCGTAGTTTCGGTCGCGCTCTCCCGCTTGACATTTGATATGCTGGCAGGCAACTGTTCTCGACATATGCTGATGTTAATAAAAACAGTTGCCCAACTGTTTCGTAATAAAGAAACAAATAACAATTATACTAGTAATAAATACAACTAATTTGATATTTAATATTTGCCAGTTAAAAAATCATTTGCTTTTCAATTTCTGTAATTCACATGTTGTATTTTATTGATTCGCTGTACTTTGATTGGCACCCAAATTATTCTTCAGCTTTACATATAGTTTTTATTTAGTAATTTAAAAAAGATAAATTTCAAACAAATGTTTAATAAAAATACTTTTACGATTTGTGCACATGATTCATTGATTCATTGAAAACGAAATACTGAACTAATTAGCGCTTATACATTTTCACTCATTTCAATTTGTGTCAAAATCAGATTTAGTTGGCAGTTGACTGCACAAGAAATTAAATAACAAGTCCAAATTGATAACTACTGTCAATGCCAATGCCATTTCAGTTACAAGTGGAGTAGTTTGATGTCAAAGTTAAAGTTAGCTGCCTGCTGATATACAGCAGACTTCTTTCTCTTGATGCTTCAGTATTTGTTTTGTATAGGCAAATCAGTTGAAAAGAACATCATCAAGTTACAAGAGAAAGTCGTTCTCGCAACCGTTTCAGATTGACAAACTCGGCAAACAGTTGAAGTGATGAATTAGAGTAGTAATTGAATAAAACTGCAGCTGCCATTGCAGTGCGTTAGCCGAATGAGAACATGACAAGGACCTGGCTTAAGCGAACGAATGGATTTGCCATCAAACAGGGAGCTTCAATCAGTCAGACAACATGCTTAGTTCTTAATTTAAGTATCGTCTATGTGCTGGACTCTGGGAAGCCGCAGGGAATCCTGAGTGCCATGTTGAACGCTTCAAATGGAACTGAATCATGTTGTCTGCTTGTATACAATTTTACTGAGCCCTTATCCGTCCGATGATGCGGGCTGCGGTCAACTAGGTGCTGGGCTAGGGGAATAGCTCCACTGTTTCTGTTGTTCTTACTCACTAGTTGCCTTGTCCACAGTTGGCAACAGTGCGATGACGGGAGCCACCTGGAAAGCTTGACAACGAGCAGTTAACAAGCTGCTGATGAGCAGTTCATGTGGGTAACGGGTACCTGAGTGCATGAGTATCTGTGTGTGTGGCTGTGTGTCGGTGTGTGTGTGTGGGTGTTTGTCGCACGCTAATAAAATTGCTTGCCGTGCAGGATACCGTTGGTTGTTTGTCAGCATACAAAAGTGCTACAGCACCGACATGTATGCACTCTGATGCTCGTCCGTTCAACTTGCTGCCAATAACTCAGCTCAACTCAGCCAAAATTGAGTTGCGGGCCTGCCGAAATGTTGCCTAGATATTGTTAATTTTCAGCTACAGCTGGTAAAATCTCTGCCAACGATTATGGCCACATTATTAAAGCCTTGTCAGCAGCAGTAGCAGGACAGCAACAGCGATGGTGGTAAAAACGCCACGTGGCTCAAATTGTGGCATAAAACGGCAGCAAAGACACCTGCCTGGCTGCTCTGCATATTAATAAGTGGGGCGGTCGACACGGCTGCCATAATAAATATTACTCAGTGTTCGCCCACACCGAGCGGATCAACCAAGCCCAGGCTCGAAGCAGGCCGCGAGGAAGCAAGACTTTTTTCAAATTTCGCTTAGGCTATTGGGCACATTGCGTATACGTCACGTACTTGTGAATGCCTTTAAAATCATGCAAAACTCATTCAATTTTAAGTAATTGAAGTGTCGAGGTTTCGGGCTTAGTCAACTAACTTTAATATTAGTAAGACAGCCAATAATATGAGGGAAATGAACTTTTGCAACGATAATGTGAATTGGAAATGGTTTCATTGGAAATGGTTTCATTAAGTAAATGATAAATTAGTACAAATTCAATTTATTTTAATGTACACCTCTATTAAAGTAATATACTTTTATTAGATTTCCGGTCTTATTTATTTTGCTAGCAGTCTTTAGAATATATACCACATAATTCAACATAAAGAATTAAAGCGTTTAAATGGCTGTAAACCTGGCTGCCAGCAGTCAGTTTGAATTAATATTAGACTCAATCTGTATTCGCAAAAATACTTTAAGAGTGATCAAGATCGAGTTGAGTAACTTAACACCTATTTTATGGTCCTGTCTGCTGCCAGGCGACGTCTTGTCTAGCTGTCTGTCTGTCTGATGGACTCCTTTTGTTACTTTGACTGCCTCTCTCTTCGCTCTCTGTATGTGCGCTCGTATATGTTAGTCTGTTTGTCTGTTTGACTGCAATGTCGCATTGCTGCATTTGCGTCGTCTTTCGCTTTTTAATTTTATTTGAAAAACCTTGACGACACCAAATGCTGATGCCATGGATTTGGTATACTAACGACTGCAGTCAGGCAGTTGCCAAATTTACTTCAATTTTTTATTTGCCGCCATGGCACGTAGAACGTGCTAAATTTTCCGCACGCATTCCTCGATGGTCTGGTGAGGGAGTCTGCACTCTATAGCCAGTGCGAGACTGGCATTGCCAGTGGCAGTGGCAGTGGCAGTGGCATTGTTGCCCCTGGCCGTCTGGCATTTTGCCAAAAAACTGTCAAAGCAACACGAGACATGGACCTGTTCCCCATGCCCATGCCATTGCCCATGCCCATGCGGACCCCATGTTGAAGTTAGCTTGGCGACTATGGGGACATGTGTGAAAGCCAAAAGCGAAGAGTAACACTCGGACTGGCAATGAAAATTCTATACAAATGAAAATGCAGTTCACACGAATGGACTTTTTGTTTAGGCCTGTAAAGAGCGGAGTCGAGTGGGGGGAATTGGTTGGGAATTGGCTGGCCGTCGAGTGATAAAAGAGTGCACAAACGCCAGAGATTGAATTAGTTTGTCGTTTCTGTGTGGCATATGAAGTGAAGTGCTTGGATTTATATATACATACATACGTGCATATGTATATATAGATATATGTATGTATATATAGTCGTTATGGGCTGTACAAAAGTATCATACTTCAGTCGGTTCAGTTGAGCGCTGTCAAATGCATATTGGTGCTGGGCATAAATCTTTTGTTCAATAATAAAAATGAACGCCAATTTCATATGGGTTTTTATTGGCACAATACCTACGTTTTCCAAGCCACTGACGGTCTACTAAAACCCTTCGATCACATTGTGATTACATCTGATTGCGCGTATGTATTTATTTTCTTCTATTAAATGACAATTTAAATTTTTATCTTTTCTGTATGATTAAAAGCATAAATGTATTCAAAGTTAATTAAGCAACAATTAAGTCGATTATAACATTTCATTGACAAGTCAGTATCAGCACAGTTAAATCTAGTGTAAGAGAGAGTATTTAATAACAATAGCTTGTTCTGTTTGCCTGCGAAATCAGCCGTAGTTTAATGCTCTTTGTTTAAAGTCGGCCATGAGGCAATAATCACCATCCAGCCATGTCCAGACGAACCTGCTATTACCATAGCAAATAATTTCCTAATTAATTGAACAGAAATCAAAAATTAATTTCGGCAGATGCAGTGATACCGCTGACTACAAAGGCTAGAATGGCCGTAAAATGAAATTTCAATGCGCTGCAGCCAGGCAGTAATTATTTAAAACATCTCTTCTTCTGCACAAAGAACAACGCACTGACAGAAACATGTTTGTTCAAACCGGCTCAGTGTGCACGGGCAGATGGGAGTGTGTGTACGTCGTGTGCGTGTGTGTGTACGTGTGTATGGGGCGTATGTGTAATTTGTTAATTTCGCATTCATGCAATTAGTTCAGTGGGGTAGGCCAATGATATCATGATATTCCTAAACCAACAACCGGTTTGTATAATGTCGAATAATTATTTGCATTCGATTCAACTGTTTTTGAGTGTAATAGTGGGTGGCTATTTAGCCCCACAATGAAAGCTACTAGAGAGTACGGAATTATTTGTATAGACATATATATAACGTGTTGGTCAGGATCATGGTATTAGTATGATTGCTGAGGGCTTATAATAAATATTCAAAATGCACAATATCACACACAGAATTGTGTTTGGCCAGACACGAAAAAGTGAATGACGTTGATGTTGATGTCTTGTCTCTTTCGGTGCCGTTGCACAAAAAGCCTGATACAGTATGAGTGTGTTATATAAATTCATTGTGTTGCATAAATCCAGCAACGATTTTTCAGAGTGCCAACAGCAACGTAACGTGTGGGTCCATCAGCCTCTGTGCTGGACTGGACTATGCCTGAGTGATGTCCTCTTCAAATTGTATTTATGAATTTTATGTATTACACACACGAGACTCGAGTGCTCGAACTTGGAAATGCAATTTTCACTTTATGGTTTATTGGACCAACAAATTGCGAAAAATTGAGTCAGGCCCAATAAAAAAGAATGCCCCATTTGATAAACTGTAAAATTCTCGGTAAGGCAAAAATAAACTGAAATTCTGGCAATTGGGTTATGGATGTTCTAGTGTTTGCCAGGATATTATTTTCGGCTTATATTTACCTCGAAATGCTTGCCTACCTATTTCTGCTTGTAATTTGATTAATTCAATTAAGAATACTTGTTATCTTTATTTATTTGCTTAAGCTACGAGAAGAGCGAGAACAAAGAAAAGTGCTTGAGCGGGGTTTACTCATCAATTTCTACGCTGCTAAGAGTTGCCAATTAAAATCGAATTTGCGATTAGGCGATGGGCCAGAGAATTGGGTCTGTAAACTAGCGTTAGGACTAATTGGGGCTTATACAGTAATAGCAAAGCCAAGCTTGGCTGCTGGATGGTGAATGGTGAATGAACTGGCTCCAGGCAACGAACGACAGTCATTAATTTGCCAGCTAACAGGGCAACAGTTAGGCACCACAGAGGGACCGAGCCAGGTGGAGCGACAGCTGGTTACACAGATAGAAATCTTCGCCTTCACCTTTGCCTCCACAGATTCCAGAGGCGTACAAAAAATGTTTAATTACAGACTAAAGCGCTGAGTAGACAGACGGCAACAACTCGCATATTGACCCAGCCAAGCGGAACGTGTCGAGTACGGTTAACTAACTGAAATAGCAATGAACCTACCAGCCAGTCGTGCTTCGAACCCTTTGACGCAGCCAAAGCCGAATAAAGGACAGGTGGATGTAAAGATAGCAAATGCCATTAGCATTCCGTTGTATATGTGTCGAATACTCATGGCTTTGACATACGTGGGTCACATGTGGGTGCAGACGCGCTCTCTATTGGCGGACCAACGGGACGGAGTTGTTGGAGCTGTCCGCCCATATGAACGCTGTCGTTGGACGACCTCGGCTGTTGACTTCTCCACTTTGACGAAATTAAATCTGAAATGCTAATAAGATGAGCACGGCTTGTGCTTTGAGCTTGAATAGTCCAATTGAATTTGCTGTGCTGTCTGTGTTTTTTTCTTTTTCTGAATACCCTGCACATTTATAAAGTGAGCATATCAGATTTTGGTTATCTGTTGCGGATCCAATTCCTGTCGAAATGTACATCTCCTCTGTATGGTTTTAGATACGACTGCTTTAAATGGCAATTTGTATAAAAGATGCATTATAATTGTGTGTGGCCTTTTAATAAATCTCACCTTGACTTTGCAAGTTTGTGTGTCAAGCTTAAGTTTATTTATGAAGGTCTACTGTCAAACTGCGAGTTCTTCACATTTTAGCCTCTGTCTTATAAAATGTGTGAGAAGTCAGCGACATACCCTCTTAATTTAAGAAAAATGTTGTAATGAATCAACAAGTCTTACTTTTTGTTTGTTTTTGTGGATCAGTGTAAGCATATTACAGATCATCTATTCGTTGTACATATTTAAATTAATTTTTCTTCTCTACTTAGTAGACAGCGCCATTGAGTAATTACGGTTTTTGGGTTTTGATATCGACAGCTACCTGAGCTTACATTCATATCAACAGATATACATACATAGTACGATTCCGATGTAGAAATTGAGTTTGTAATACGGAAGTAGTTTCTCTTTTTTTTCTGCTTGATTTAAGTAGGGCAGTAGATGATCAGAAGGTTGATGCGATGTGCATCATTAAGCCCGCATTTTGAAATAAGAGTGCTAACCTAAATATGCTTCAATAGGTAAATGTATAAGTAAGTAAGTAAGGTAAATGTATAAGGTAAACTCAATTGTTATACAACAGTAAGTAAATTGTGTACCTTTGAACAACATATATGATTGACTACAGTCAAAGATATGCAAAACTAATTAAAATAGACCTACTTAAACATTTTGTTTTCATTCTGATTCAGAAAAAGTTCACTTGTGTATTTAAGGTTCATTTAATAGTAATTTATTATCACTTCACTATATAGCTCACGTTGAAGTTTTTTTTTTTCCAGCCGAAGCAGAACTACTGCTGCTGCAGCTTTAGAGTAAAACACTTTGGTAATTGCTAGCTTATATTCTTAGTCAGAGCGTCCATTCAGACATCGCAGTCAAAGTCTGAGCTGTGGTGGGTGGAAGCACGTTCTCGGATTTGTAATGCAGACGGTAGCCAAAGCCCAGCTAACGGTATCACGATTATGCACAAAAGCCCACTCTGCAAAGCTAAATGTGAAACATCGCGCAAATAAAACAAATGTAAAATGTGATGGCTCAAGGTATATACGGTATATAAGAGCGCTAGGTTGACTGCTCACCTCCACTTTCCCCAATGTTCTTGCCTTCTCTTTCCCAATCGCATTTCGCATCTCGTTGGGAGATGACATCTGTCTGTGTGTTCCTGTCCTGAGGCCAGCGAAGGGACCAGGACCTAGCAAAAAAGGTTCCACTATGCAGCTTTGACATAATTAAACGCATTTCAAAGATGAAGATGTTGTTGGCGGGGCCGGGCTGAGTAAGGAGGTGGTTGATCCCTGCTGTGTCACGATGGCTCTATAGACATGCTTACTTATATATATAGTCGCATATATATCTATTTATATATGTATAAGTGTGATTAAGGTGTGGTAACGTTGCTTACGATGTGCGCCTACGTCGGCCATTCGCAGATGCTGATGCTGATTATGTAGACCAATGATGAAGATGAACTGTGGTTGGCTTATCAATATTACGTATACGCAGGGCCTGCAGCTTAAAAAGATTTTTGCGGCACTTCAGGCATTTCTGACATTTTATTTCAGTTATTTAGCTAAGCCTCAATTTAGTTGATGGTATTTTCAAATGCCAGCCACTGTGGTTGTTGTTGTTGTTGTTGATATTGTTATTATTTGAAGGCTTTGTGCAGTCATTTTTCATTCGTAAGGTAGATGCAAACGTATTTGTTTGTCTTACTGGCATGCGGTCAACAACTCTACGGCTGCTGTTGTTGTTAAGCATAAATTATGTGGACATTTAGCTGGGTCAGAGCGTTTCAGATGCTGATTATGTGTCGCTTGGTGCTAGACAACGGCACATTATGTATACGAGGCGTGCACACTCCTGGCTACACATATGATTTTTCTGCTTCGGCTACTGTGTTGTTGATATTGTCTGCCAACATGACCAGAGAAATGAAATCGAGGCGCTGATATATTTCTAGTTGTTGGTGTAGTTTGTAGCCGCCTACGGGCCACGTTGATAACTCTGATGACGTTGATGAAAAACTTTTGATTGATGTGGTGACAAAAACTTTATGCTGTCATTAGGCACAGGCAAAACAGAGCGAAAAGAAGGAAGGGAAAGAGGGACGAGAAGGTCAGCGGGGCCCTGCAAAGGGTTTGTTTGGCACATGCACACATAAATATGTAGGTCGGCTTGTTTACCGCCAGCCACATGGTGGCAAAGGTCTCAAGTTGCTGGCGTAACAAATGACAGTCGGCAAAGTTGTTTACGCCACTCGAGCGACTGAAAGTTTTGTTTATTAATTAATTGAAGGAGCTGAGGGCGTTTACTTTTATGTACTATATACTTGAGTGCTGTGAACATCAAAATAAAAATATGAATACATGCGCTGCTAATATCTTATTGATCATTCTCTTCTTACATTTCATCTCGATTGCTAAAAACAATTTAAGGCTGTTTAAACTATTAAGTGTATTTAGTTCTTTCATATGCTATGCACTACACTCATAATAATTAATTTGCCAACTTGGTGTGTAATGAAATAATTAATTAAATGTAATACCTATTTGACTAACTCGGTTAGCAATATTAACACATTGGCTTCGGTGCTGCACCTGGCAACCCTGCATGCGGCACATTGCTACGAGTGGAAACTGTTTTTTGGCTTGTTCTTTTTCTGCAGCAAGTACCTTTTACCTGTGGCATAGTCGCACGGCCATTGTCGACGATGTTGCTGTCGTTGTTATTGTTATGAAGCTCTCTCGGCATGGCCATTTATTACAGCGTGCTGCAAGCAACACAACAATGCCACACAGTTTTCTTGTTGCTCTTTGCCTTTGCATTTGCCTTTCCCGTTGCCGTTGTTGCCGTCGTTGCTGCTGCTGATGCTGCTACTGTTGTTGCTGTTGCTCTTGCCTTTTCTCACTCTAGTCACACTGTGCACTTTTCAAACTTTTCTCGTTATTTTTGCACATTCGTTTGCTTTTTATGGGCACTGCTACACTAATTACCTTGTTTTTCGGAGAATTAACTTTTCGATTACTGTTGCAGCAACAAGAACAGCGAACAGCAACATCTAAATACATGCCGAGCACTCACAACAACTCACAAGTGCAGTTTGGAAAAGTTTGGAACTATCGACGTGAAATAGCAGTCAAGAAAGAAAAAAAAAGTAGCAGAAAATCAAAACGAATACACTTCAGTACCAAATTGTGTGTTGCCTTTTGCTGGCTTTGCTTAAATGAACTTTCAACAAGCCTTAGAAAATTATGAAAATATACTAAAAGCGACAAATCAGGCGCATTGCATTACACTAGGTTTGCTCCCAGACCCGGGCGAGCAAAGTGGAAAAAGTTTCAGCCAGCTGAAAAAAAAAAGTTGCAAAAATTGGCTATCAGAAAAGGGCCTCTAGCATGACCTGCTTTAGTTGTGGCTGACTTATCGAAGGTGCTGTAATTGGCTGCACAGTAGAGTTTTCTCCGGCTTTTAAAGAAAAGTGTGCCAGCTCTTTCTCTCGTGTTGACATTGTGTAAAGTGCTGTGATTAATTTGCATTTTCTTAAAATTTCAAAGGATAAACATTTTCACATTTTGCATACTTCTAGGCTTGTTGGTCATGTTTGGCATGTGGTCCTTGCTAGTTAGTAAGTCATATTTGCACAATGCCTCAAGCTGTTTAAATTAATTTAAAATTGAAAAATAAAAATGCTTTAAATAGAAATTTTAAACGGGTGAATTGAATGGAATGGTAAAGTAATTTAAATAACCATATAATCTTCCGCATTATGGCATTGGCAAGTATATATTAATATGCAATGTACATATAGCGGTAAACATTAATTTTTGTTGAATTTTTCTTCACAATTCTCACAAACATATAAAAACTCGGTTGAAAGGGATTTCCCTGTTGTCGTAGTTGTATTGCATTTATGTGTATTGAGCATAGAGCTGGACAGCTTACAGAATTGTTTTTAAGTTAATTATTTAACTATGAGGCTTATAAAAATAAAAAATAACATAAAAATAAAAAAAGGCTTGTGCGGATTTCGTATGGAAAGCTGATATTATAAAAGGAATACACTATTGTAGTTCAGTTAAAAATATAAAAATCCATAAAATTGTGTTTCATTTTCAGATTAAGAGCTTGTTTGGATTATTACTTACAAGATTCAATTTCTTTTAAGGGTGTTAGACTGTATTAATTTGTTTTATGAACATTGCTCTAATCTATATTATTTCTGTTTCTTTCAGAAACTATATAAAATTATCAGCACAATGCGCTTTGAAGGTATGTAACTCAAATAGACAAGTAATTGCCAGAGTTCTGTGAAATTCTAGTTTCAAGTATGTCTTGCCCATTAAATTAAGATCTTAAAGATGCACTTCAGTAACAAGTACAAGGTTGGTTTTTGCATTCATGTTCAAGTCTCAATAGGTTTTTTCAGTCAATTACATTGCAGTTGTGAGTTCAGCTAACTAAGCTGGCCATTAGCTCAGCCGTTAGTGCAAACATTTCTGCAGCTTGCAAATGTAATTACAATTCATTTTTCTCCAAGTAGCATCCATTATCTCGGGCTGTCCATAACATTTTGTTGCACAGTCGTTGCTAATCTTGGCCGACAAGTTGGCCTTCTCGTCCCCGTTGGCATTTGCGTCTCCTGCTCCGTGGCTCTAGCTCTGGCTCTGGCTGTGTCTGGCACGGTCTCTGGCTCTGACTGTTTAAATGTCAGTTAAAATCCCATAAATTCTCCTTAAATGACTTCTGTCTGCCGCAATTTTGTTGCCACGTCTAAGAAAGTCCAAGAAAAGGCAAAGAATTACGGCAAAGCTGAATCTAGAGCTGTAAGTGAAGCCGGCGCTGCAGCTGAAGCAGAGGCTGAATTAACTATTAGGGAAAATCACCAAATCCTTTGTCGTAAATAAAATTTCATTTTTCTTCTTGCCGGAAGATAAGAATATTTCCCGTTGTCCCGTTGCCAAAAGTCACAGCCGCTTGCAACACCGACTTACTTTCTGTTGCCACTTGCAAGCTGCGAGTGCAACGGTAGCCGTTGCGAGCATTGTGTCCGGTGTATAAACAGGACATGCCAGCGGGCACTGGACAATGCCAAAGCAAACGGTTGCCAACTCCACCGAAAGCTGGCAAATGACGCCAGTTTGCAAGTTCTGCAATTGGTTCAATAAACTCATTAAATGCGCCCAAGTTTTTGCCATATATTTTTGTGCCGCACGAACTTTTGCGGGCTCGCCCAAAAATGGCGGTCATTCGGTCGCCTTGGCTTGTTTTCAACTTGTCGCATTATCCTTTTTATTGTTGCCGGCGTTGCAGCACATTATCCACGGACATTTGTTTCTCCTTTCAATTCCTTTCGCCAAGTTTTTTCGTAACTTCCAATAAAGTTCGCAATGTTTACGCTAGAGAAAGGCAAAACAAGGCCAAATTAATGAAAAGTTGAAACACTACTTTTATAAATGATATTAAATATTCTATTTACAATGCTTAAGCAAATTTAATGAATACAAACTCCAGCAGTTGAATTACATTTACATTATTAAGTGGCCAACAAAGCTAAGACGATTTCAGATTTGCTTTAACGAAAATGTATTGATGGTGCTTGGACTTGAACCACAGAAAAGTTATTCCTGTAAATTGATTTTGGTTATCCACAATCCCACTCAGTTGCTTACTCATATAACTTGTAAACCCGCAAAATTTTTTAGTTTGTTTGCGATTCATAAACATTTTACTCATGGCGCATGTTTTTCATAGTTTATAGAGTAAATAAATATAAATAAATAAAATGAGTTAGCTTAGAATATGACAAAAAGAAACAAAGTATATTTTTGGTTATGAGTTTGCAGTTAAACAAAAAATATTGACTGGACTCGTGGTTTTGCAATATCGGTTATACGAGTCTTTTTAGACTTCAAGAAAAATGATCTTTAATAGAACAAAAATATCTTGGTTGACCTAAAGTAGTTATTGATTGAGAACTACATGCATATAACATTTTGTATACATATAACTTGAAATGGAATTGAAATCCATTTAAATATATATTATATATTTGTTTATTCATTTCCAAAGATTTTGGTGTGAAGATGTATAGAAGCATATTTTTCATTTCGTTTTGTGCACATACAGAAAGCGTGTAGAGTGTCCGCCTTTTGCTTATTTCACATCTATTTTGGCATTTAAATATTTGGCCATAAAAGTCATTTAACTTATTTGCTGCTGTTGAGCCTTGTCGTTGTCCTTTTGCCAAGCTGGGACAAACAATAAATTTTGTGAAAATTTGGCCACATTTTAATTTGTGGTTCAGCGGAGAAACCCGAAGCAGCAGCAGGAGCGCACCCAGAACGAGAAGCCACCATCAGCCAGCCTTAACACCTAGGCTCTGGCATGGGACTAACCACAAAATTCATCGTTGCTGGTAACCCAGAAGGCAAACCGAGGAGAAACCGCCGCGTTGCATTCCTCAAATTGCAGAACGCGAACTGAGAGCGGGAACTTTGAGGGCTGAATACGAAAAATGAGTGTCTCTGGCTGTGGTTTCACACAAATAAGCGTATGTGTGTATCTGTGCCTGAGCTTTGTGGCCTCGCAAAAACGTGCAGCAAAATTGTCAATTTATTTTTTATGCCTTCTTGAAATTTACTGCGATTTTCGTTTTCCAGAAAATAAAAATAGAAATAAAAGAACAACAACATAAGCAGGCAGAGGCTGCAGTTTGTGCTGCTGGTTTCGAGGATGCCAATTTGTCAGCTGGCACTTTTTGGTGGCATTGCAAAAATTCTTTATGAAAACTTTGTTTACGACAATCAACTCATGCCTGCCTCAAGCTGCCCCCCTGCTGCCTGCCTGTTGGCCCTGTAGCCTTGTATTGAGTTGACAATATTTTTAATAGAATCTCTCCACGCCCGAAAAACTTTGCTTTTCGCAAATTTGCAGCCACTGCTGCATTGTCCCAGCCATAGTGCCACTCCCAGACACAGACCCAGGCTCAGACCCAATCTCAGTCCCCATTCTGGGCGACATTATAGAAGGAAGCGCAGCGGATGCCATCAGGGGGAAGGGAGCTTTTCTGTTTGTGTTTCAATTTGTATGCCTTTTATGGAATTATGCACTTTTGTCAGCTTGCTGCAGTTTTCGCACAATTCGCTGCATAACTTTCGGAAAAAAACGGAATGCAATTGAGTTTAACTTGAGGGACAAACACAATAAAAAAGGTTGCCAACATTTGTTTGCATCTCCTATCAGTGCAGCTTGTAGAAAGTTGTAACATTAACTTTTAATGCAACGGTATTGAACTATACATAAACAGCGAGTACAAGTTAAGCAAAGTTTAACAAAGATTAGCCTTTAAGTAAACAAATGCAAACAATTTGTCATGAACAAAATCGAGAGTGTTAATCGAAACGACTTGGTATTAGAAGTAGGCTAATAATGTATAAAAAGGTTAGTCTATTATTATTTGGACTACAATATATATGCTGCAGTATTATAGGTTGAAGATTTAATTTGGTTTGATTACTGAATAATACACAGTTGAATCAGTGAAAGGTAGATGATTAAAGATTAGATGACTAAAGTTAGCTGAGAACATTGCTTTTTGGATAAAAGACGTCACTAAAAAATGGTTATACAAAAATAAATATTTTGGATAATAATTTTGGGTTGGGTTGAAGAAGAAGAAGACATGCCGTGAAACATGCGGGTCATTTTAATCAAGTGAATTGAGTCGGGAAGTAAGGTATTTTAAATGTATTGAAATCATAAAGTTATACTGTGGCTTACCATAAATAGCATACAAATGATTTTCGATTTTATAATCCTTAGTTCAAACAGTTCATAAGATCCAAACATTTGCTTTAAATGCAACATTTAGTTTTAAAAGAATTGTTAAACGCTAAAATCATTTATGTTATTCATGTTAATTAACTAACTATTAAATATCTACTGTATATAATTTTATGAACTTTATATTCTACTTTATTCTAGTGTGACTATTTTTTAGCATTTCTAGCTTTAAGCAATGTCACGAAAATAATCAATTAGCTTAGTTTACATTTTTCATTCAAGAAGTTCAACTTTGCTTCTCGTTTCATGTGGCCAGATCCGGATGCTAATGTTAATTAAAAATTCTGTTTGCAATGGCAAACGGCTGTCTAACTGTGTTGGGCTTACGATTGCCATTAAAAGTGTTAGCCGGCGATGGCGGCGAATTTCGCATTCGCTTACATTTTGCCATTAAGCGTCGATGTCTGTAGCCCATCAATTTCTGCAAGTAAGCTAGCAGCTTTTTGCCAGGCATTATCCTGGCTGTCCTGTGCAATGCAATAAAAGTCGAATACGCGCACTTTGCAATTTCAATTTGCTTTCTGCTGGCTGCTGCCTGTTGGCTGGCTGTTGGCTGTTTCCTGCCGACTGTCGACTGCCTGCTGCTTGCTGCTTGGTGCTGCTGTGCTCGTTATTTGTGTTTGCCGCTCATTAAAAGCTGTCAATTGTTTCTCTTTGGCATTTACAACCTGCTTAACTACATTAAGAGTGCATATTCTTATGGTTCCCCTATCTCATATATGGCGCCCGCCTGAAGTCCTTTAAGAGCGCTGGGCCGTAAAAAGAAAATTCCCATCTTACTGGTTTTAAATTAAACTTCTGCACTGCACTTATGCGACTATAAAACTCATCCAGTTGTTTTTCTCTCCTCTTTCGCTTCTTTTGACAATTTGTAATCGCACGCCTTGCGGCAATTTTATCGCTCGTCCCGCAAGCAACTCCGAGCTGGCTGGCACCTATTGTGTGAAAATCCAGGCAGCCATAGAGTGTGGTATAAAGCACAGATGATATATGCTTCAAGGGTGATCAGTGCGTTCGCCTCGGCTTAGTTTGTTATGGCACTGCCTGAAAATCGGGGAATGGCCGTTTTGTGGCTTGGCTGCATCGTCTGCCTTGGGGCACCTCTGAATAGGATTGTGTTCGGGAGTGAACAGCGATAGCTGACGATGGTGAATAGAGTGTTGCTAGAGAGTATATTTTATGCAAACTAAAGTAGCTAATTTGAGCTCCAAATAACCAAATATGAGCTTTAATACAAGTTTCTATGGCAAAAGGATGCACTGAACCATATGGCATTTACGAAGCATTTAAATATTATCTTTTACTAAATTGCTCTATGCGTCCTTACATCATAAGCTTTTGGCTTTTGTGCTCCTGGATTACACTCTATTATAGTACGAGACATACAGCTACTTTTCTGCTTTAGCTCTGACATTCTTTACCCCAGTCTCGCCGCTGTCAAGTTCAATGCTCCAAGCTCCTAAGCAGCTCTACAGCTTCCATCCAGCTACACGCCCCACTCCACGCCCACACACACACACACACACACACACACAGAATTTCTGAAGCATCCATAAAAGACATTAAACTTTAAGTTTACTGTGTTAAAGTGCCAGGGAGAGCTTGAGGTTAACCTAAAGTAATTTAAAACATACCACTGCAGCCGCTTCTGTGTCTCCTGGCAACAGTCGCATCCCTGCGACTCGATGCACTATTTGCTCTGCACTTTGTGGCCAAATATAAAAAATGCATCAGCAGCGACAACTGCAAGGACACAGAACCACATGCTCGCTCATATGAGCAACTCAATAAATCAATATTTGAGTGCCTGGCGGGTTAAGGCCCCGAATGCAATTGTCTATAAAACGGAGCTCTGGCAGTCAAGATGACAGCTTCAGCCTTAGGCGGATGCCTTTGTTGGACAGGCGTTTAAGAAAATGACAGATAAATTTGTTTTAAATCATGCTTTAGGTGCCGAGGGTTCTCTCTCTCAATACCCTGGCATTATGGACTTCGAATGTATTAACACACATATAGACCTAGAGTTATTTGGTAATAATAAGAATAATATTTTAATATTGACTACTTATGGCTGATTATTAAAATATATGCATAATCATTGAAATCAGATAAACATTAAAATATTAGTATTATTAACCGTACATCATTTTTGTAAAAATATAGAACAAGGATTATGAAGAGTATTCAGTTTAATGAATCGAACATCAGCCACACTTTTAATATCAACAAATTTTAAACTCACGTGACTTAATGCACAGCTTGGCAGTTAGGATCTTGTTTATTTTTGCTTTCCAATTAAATCGATATTTTTAACGATGCTGTTACATTGTTTTCTTTAATTTAATTTTATTTATCATATTTATCAATTTATAGTCGATGGTAAAATCATTTTATAGCATAACATGCCAGTCAAAAAAAAAAAAAAAAAAAAAGAATCGAAAAGCCACGCATAGATTTTGACTTTTTGCAGCGCAATTGACAACAGCAGTAGGGAGTAGAACGACAGTGCCGGAACGCCTCTCGAAAAAAAAGAAGGAAAACAATCAGTGGGCTGGCAAAAAAATCAGGAAAAGGCCGAAACTCACGCATCAGTCGACAATCCCACTATATGGAACGGGAGTGGCATGTTCTGCGAAAATAGAGTGGAGAGAGAAGATTGTTAGTGGGGACATTTCAATGATATTTCGCCCTTTATAAAATATTTCAATATTGTAACCATTTTTTTTATTTTATATATATATATTTTTTTTGTATTGAGACGGCAGTGACGGCATGTGTCATTATTTATGTATTTTTTGTTTGTTTGTTTGGTGTTAACGTGTAAAAATCAACAACAGAAATGTTTTAAGGTTTGCCAGAACCCATCGGTAACTTTGCAACAATATTATGGGGTGCCGCCTACAATTGAATGTGTAAATTGAATCATACCGAAAAAATAAAACAAAATTACAAACAGCTGCAAGAGGCAAAAAAAAAAGTGATATTTAATGCTAATGCCACGCCTATTCGCAATATGCCACCTCTTATGTGCGCCCACAAGTATGCAATACATTTCACCCACACACACTTCCATTTGCATTAAATTTCAATTCGAATATGTTTTTTTTTTACATGATTACTTTTGTTGTGCTTGTTTGGAATGGCCTGCGCCATTGAGCATATTTATATCTAAATCCCAGAATAAGCAGTTTAAATTCGCTGGCATTTGCCCCGCCGCCCATTCCAATGGCATACGACCATATGTTGAATGCCACCAAATCCCTCGTAATTTGAATAGAATCTGCAAGGCAAATAAAATTAAAGCGTGTTTCACATGTGCCAGACTCGCGATTTGTTCAAATCCTCTTAATGGAAGCATTATATGCCCTTTAAAACTAAGGAGTCTTTACATTTCAGGAAAATTGTAAACATTATGCTTTGAGCTGATTGGAAATTGTTTCTTATATTTTTTATTTTATTTATTTTAAAAAATTTTTAATTTATTTTTATATAAAAAATGTATACATTTAATTAAATTTATTTTTCACTTACGTCAACAATTAAATTTATAGAAATTTATATCCATTAATCAAGTGTATTTTGTCGGCACTAATCGAAAGTTTCAATTAGTTTGTTTGTTTCTCTGTTATTGTTTATACGCTTCCTCTAGGATATTGTTGCAACAAATATGTATAATGAAGCTATTCATTTGCTGTTTTATGCTGTTTGAAATATCCGTTGTATGGCAAATATTCATATATATATACATATTTTTTTTTATTTATTAAACATCTGCATAACATTCAACATATGTAATTTCGTTATTCGATAAGTGGACATCCAGTCCGGTTGCAAAATACGTGAATACGTTTCCGCCTGTGTATATATGTGTATATTATGTGTGTGTGTATGTATGTATATGCATATATATATTCGTATATAAAGCTATAAGCAGCAAAGTACTTGTGTCATAAGTGCTTACTGAAATCACTTCCAGGCTGCTTCTCCTGCTGCTCCTGCCACATCCTTTAACTTCCGCTACGGCGCCTGGTGCCCTACCCTACATCATTCACTGCGTACTTGGTGACTTTGTCGTCATCGTCATCGTCTTCGACTCTGTCTCCTTCTCTCTCTCTCTCTCTCTCTCATTCTTTTCAGTTTTCCGGTAGTTGTTGCTGTTGTTATTGTTTGTTAATATGTGCTATAGTTCCACTTGCTCTTCATGTTGTTGTTCTTCTTCTTGTTCTTAAGCTTGTTGTTGCTGATTTTGTTGGCTATTTCGCTCACGTAATAACGATAATAGCCCTTATTTCTTTCATTTCTTTATATATATATATATATATATATATATATATATATATATATATATATATATATATATATGTATTTATATCTAAACCAGTTCCGCACTTCTCTGTCTTGGCCCGCCTCAACTCTCCGAAACTCTGAGATACACATAACAGAGTACTTGGTTACTAGACGAGGCACAGTTTGGTCTTCTCAACTTGTTTTTGTGGCTGTCATGATATAATTCCCTTACTGTCATAATATTGTTGTTATTTTCTATTATTCTTTATCGTTAATTTTTCTCTGTGACATCAAATGCGCTTAACTGATTTTCTGATAAGCAAAGCCCATAAATCACAAGTCATAATTTTCGACAAAGTGGAATATTAGTCTGCATTTTAATATCATTATCATCGCTTATTTGTATCATGGCATCAGATTTAAACGTGTGCGATATCATGGTCTTCTTTTATTTATTTTTTTTATAATGTATATTTGCTTATTCAAGCCAAAAAATTACGAAGCGATTTACGTGTTCTTTTGGTTTAAATGAAGACAACACGAACCTTATGAATATGACCTGACTTAACCACTATTTATGTTGTACTATATGCATCACCATTAACCCCGAACTTTATTTATTGCCACTATAAGTGAAGTGAAGATGTACTTTTAGCACAGATACAAATTCTTAACTTTGTTAGTCATATTTTTTGAGTACCTTGAGGATATTAGCTATGTTTTATTTCAGATAATATACCTTATTGCAGATTAATCTTAAAAATTAATTTAAAAATTTTGATTGATTAAAGAGCGGAAAATTTTATCTGAATGATTGATATACTTTTTCTTAACTTATATTCATTTTTTTTATATTTCATAAGAATATAACAAAAACTCAGAGCAGTATATAGGATGGCGTGCTTAGAATAAATTAAAGCCAAATATTGCTTTGATTGTCATTTGTTTGATTAAATAAATTATCTTTTCAAGAGCACAAACATGTGTTTTCTAGTGTCGATTATCTACAGTTCTCCCCGTTACATATACATATTAGAAACTGTATCTAATGCTCCGGCTTGTAAACACATTGCTGAACTCATTTGCACCGCCATTTAAGTCGTATAATAGACCCAGTTAATCTTGAGCTTTTGCCATGTTATTTCAGTCATTTGTGCAATCATCTTTGGCACTCAATGTTCAATAAATCGACAGACGAACGCACTGAAGACAACGTAGGCTCGATAATATTGTGGGGAGTACTTAGACTGCGTACGGCTCTGGCAAACAAGTGCCTGAAATATTGCTGTTAATACTCTTGATACAGGTGCAGTTGAAGCTCGTTGGTGTTTCTATGTGGAAACTTGGTTGCGTGGGCATGGCCGCAGCCATCATCAGTCATGCGTACGCAAATATTTTAAGTGCTTCCTGAAACGTGCCGCCTGCCTGCCTAGCTGGCTGCTTGCCTGTTTGCTTCGCTGCTGATATGTCTGCCAGATACTGCTACTGAGATACAGATACAGCAATATACACTGAGAGCAATTCGAAAGGATATCGGAATGCAATTCGATATTCGACGTCAGGTGCGTGCCGTAGGGCCAAATTGACGGCATAGATACTCGATACTTGACTACTCGATGCTTGCTCTTGCTTTTGCTCTTTCTTCATTGCCTGCATTTGCCATATTATATTATCAATACGGCTTTGCAATTGCATTTGCAACTGCCAATCACTTGTGCTTTTCTGCTGCGAATAAGTAAATACAAATAGCTAGGAGCACTTTGTAAATAAGGTGGATTATTTCAATAACAAACTGAGTTATTATAATTGCACATATTGTGTGCGAACTTCGAATCTGAAATATTTAAAACGAGTATAATAAACTTTTCATTAAAAAGCAATTCCATTTCGAACGTCAATTAGACAATTGATTCAATAATGGCATTCAAATGTCAATTTCATCTATGTATTTGTATCTCTTTCTGTATTTCGTTACACATCTAAATTATTTCAATTCAAATTTGCCTAACTCATATACAAACTAATGCCGTGTTAATTAGTATTGGCAACATGTATTTAGCTGAATATCGTGTTGCTTCTGCAGCTTGCAAACTACTGATAATGGCCCTGCAACCCACAAGCTTTGTTCAATACAAATATGTATATATGCAACTAGAAACATTTGTGCATGTACACACATGCAAAATACATATATTGTGCTGCATGCACCCCCCGGCCCGTGCCAGTGCATTAGGCCTAGGAGGCATCCAACCCAGTGGCAACACCCAAGCGAGAGTGGTGAAGCGGCTAGAGCTAAACTGATGATTATTGTTATTGCTACCGCTGCTTTGTACTCTGTTGTTGCTGATATGACAGTGGCAGCAGCAGTGACGGTAACAGCGGCTGCAACAACGACTGCGGCTGTGACAATGTGATGATAAGTGCAGTCGGTATTTGTCTGCGTGCCCAAACTTGAACAAAGCTGCGAAAGTCCTTGCGCCAGCTGAAAGGAAAAGTTACTCCA
This sequence comes from Drosophila arizonae, assembly GCF_054131065.1. Taxonomy (NCBI): domain Eukaryota; kingdom Metazoa; phylum Arthropoda; class Insecta; order Diptera; family Drosophilidae; genus Drosophila; species Drosophila arizonae. The sequence goes on along the minus strand of NC_142922.1, from coordinate 14,152,056 downwards.
ACGTTAGCGCAATAAGCGCATAAAAACTTCTGTTCTTCTTCTTCATAGGCGTAAAGAAATGAGAAAAAAAATTAAACGTTTAACTTTATATATTGCGTCGCATTAGAGTCAGCCATAAAAAAACATTTAACACCAATGTGGTGCCTGGGTTGTTGTAAAGCGGCGAAAAATATTAAATAAAATTTTGAAATGAGGCAATAAAATACAAGAATATTCTTGTTAGCTTTACTAGGGACTCGATCTTAAAATCTGGCAGATTTGTCCCTCAGTTTAAGGCTTGTCCTTGCTGTTTAAATATACTTGGGTAAATTATCCGCAGCTTCTTATAATAAATATTGTTTAAAATATAGCCTCTCCTCAAGGATTGACAATAGTCAATAAATATATTGAAATATCGTATTCAAACCAAAATGCTTGTAGCTAAATTCCGTAATGACCGGCTCTTGTAAAGGTTAAAGCCTTGAAATGTCTTTGTCAAAGCAAACTCAGCCAATACATTACTGTGATTTATTTTGAGCGCATTATAGGAGCTGCTGGCGCCGTGTTGGGGTGGTGCGGGTAAAGCAGCTGCACAGCGGGTCACTATTCAGGGAGATGGCTACCATATTGTCAAGTACATGAAATATTTCAAAACATTTTCTGTATTTGACAAGCAGTCAAACTTAAGCGGCCACTCGTCAACTGACAGGGGTCCCGGGAGCAAACAGTGCCCCAGCGGCTCCACAGTTACAAGATTCAGTCTCGGAGCCCCAATGGCAGTTACCATTCCATTAAGCTGTGCAATGTGAAGCAAAGAAACATGAAATAAAAAAGGAATGCGCAAGAAATTTCATTTCCTGGCACTCAACTGGCAACAGGACACCCTGGCCCAACCCAACCCAGCCCAACCCAGCCCAGTCCAAGCCAGCTGAAAAAACTCATACCAGGCACAACTCGAGTCACTTATTTGGCTTTAACATAAAACCAATTTAAACTTCTGCTGCTTGAGGGAGACGCTTCTGGTGAACAATCGACACGCGGCTTCGCCGCTGAACGTTCTCCCGATATGCAGACACTCAACAAACTACCCTACGGAAAGTGATAGCAAAAAAAAAAAAAAAGCAAAAAGCAAAAAAAAAGAAGCGAAAATCAACAATTTTAATTTCATTTTTGTGCAGTATTTTAAAGTTCGTTCTCAACTCACCTGAGTGGGTCTCGGGTGAAGATTTGTGGGTTGCCCTGTTTCCGCGTCGGGGTGGCTCCGACTTAATACGCGTGGGAAAAGCAACAATGGTGCCGCGAGAGAAAACTTGATAAGACCTACGCTGGCGCTGCTTTTTGGCTTTTCCTTAAGCCTCGGGAAAGCAACTTTACCGATGCGGCACGTAGCACTCATAATTATGTGGATTTTGGAAATTAAGTGAGCCACTGGCAGACAAGTTTGAGTATGAAGCCACTGCGATAGCGATTAACGCTCGCACAGATTTATGCACAGCTTGAGTAACAACAGGTGTGGGCAAGGGGTTCTCAGGTCCCGACCCGTCTCCTTCTTAGCCTGTCCCTAGGCTCTAGGCCCAATGCGCGATGCGCGGTGCACGGTGCAATTTGAATTCCAAATTTGTTAAACTGTCACAAACGCTGTGAATGCGAAATGAGCACAAGGCTCACAACATGCGAAGCATAATTATATGAGGACGCTAAAAATAGGTAGAGAACACCGCTCTAACTGGGTGGCTGACGGGCTGACTGGCTGGAGTTGGCTGCAGGTGGCGCAAGCCAAGGAAATTGCTTCAAACTGCCTTTGCCGGAGCTAAACAAACAAGCGGCGTTGAATTACGATGCCGCACGCACGTGGTTGCCACAGCTTGCTGCTGCTCTTGTTGTTGTTGTTGTTGATGTTGTTGATGCAGGTGGGCTGTCAGTGTCAGTGTGTGTGCTTGTGTGTGTGTGTCTAAGTGGAGTGTGCTGCTGCCACCCACATGAGTAATAGTAATGTTGTTGCCTCCACTCAAGATGTGTGCCGGTGCCACCAGGCTTATGAATAAATTAAGAAAAGGCCGCTTTGCAAACCGGGCCAACGAGAGGCGCAGCGCGTAGATATGGCAGCAGTGCGAAAGCGTCTCGAAAATAAAACAGGCGACGTATATAAAAAAAGGCAATTTAAATGCGATTCAAGAGTGGCATGAGAATGACTGCCCTGCCATATATCCTGTAAGTGCTGCCCATAATGACAACAGATATAAAATGAGTGTGGGTGACATTTTATTTAAGCTTGTGGATCTCGTGTGCAGACTCTAAATACTAGAAGAGTAATTGAAATAATTGTTAAAATCGTCATATATTCATTTAGAAATTGAAATAATTGTGTTTGATATACGGTGGCAATATACCCCTTAGTGAGAATTGATTGCATGTATTAGATATAGCCATGGGACGTTGCATGGAGGCAACAGCAGAGCGAGATAAGAAGGCAACTGAAGATAATGCCGTTTAAATAGAATCTGGTGACGGCTGGATGCAGCCTCGGGCCAAACAAAGTGCAGGACATAAAGAAAATGTCAGCACTGGCAAGCTGCTCAAGCTATATGAATGGTGCCGGAGTGGGAGATGGGGACTGAGGGTAAAGCAGAGTTGGGGTTGTTTGGATGAGCAATCGGCGTAGAGCTGTAGCTCGCACAGGTGATTTACATAGCATATTTAAGTGGAGCACTTTGTGAACTCGCATACGACGCGACACGATATCATCATCGTCATCATGGTCGTCGTCATCGCCATCGCTGTCGCCATCAACATTATCATGATCATGATCATCATCATCATCATCATCATCGTGCTGCATAACAAATGTTGCACAAAATAAAAAACCGAAGACAAAAAAAAAAAAAAAAAAAAAAAAAACTGCCAGACAGCAGAGCAACTCAAAAGCAGAGTAAGGAAATAAGCTCGGCAAGGACGTTGTAGACATAAAGAACATATTTTGACTAAGATGTATTACAAACGACAGCATAAGGAGTTTGACATTTTTATTATGTTGCCGCCAGCGGCACGCTGGGAGAGAGAGAGAAAGAGAGGGAGAGGGAGGCACTGAACACGAAAGTGTGAGAGTGTATGGGATGGAGAAGGAGAAGGAGAAGCAAAAAGTTATTAGTGCATCCAGATTTCAGTTGCAATCTGCTTGCTGCATCAGCTTTGGGATTAGCTACTGCTTGCCTTCAAAAAGTGGGCAAGAAAAGCGCAAAATGGATTTGCAACTAGTCGCAACTGGCGGCAATGCTGAGGCTAAGAAGTTTTTGATGCGCACATAATTCAATTATTATTGCCCTTAGCCCCAAGAAAAGCGATTTGGCTAGCCCGGTGGCTGGCTGAGGTTGCCGGGCTGTTTGGCTGTCTGCGTTTGGAGCAGAACAGAAGAAATACAATTTATTTTAAATAAATATGATTTATTACGTTTGGCATGCCTTGCTCCTTGCCGCCATATGAAAGGCAATCTGCATGAAGGATTACGGAACATGAACGCCAAGTTTACATAGCACTCAACGACGACGACGACGACGACGACGATACGCAATAGGAATATGAGATTGCCCGAGCTGCTGCCCCGGCTCTCACCTTTTATGGCAACCTTACCCTTGCATAAAGCAAATTTGACTTAAGGTAGATTTTGCGTTTTATGATGATGACTCAGAAGGATGAAGAAAAGTCAGAAAAAAAAAAAAAAAAAAATATATATATATATATATATATATATATATATATAAAAGGTATAACATTGCCATCGAAGGCTTAAATCTCAGGGAATGCGTAAAGGCATAGGAAAAGGAAAAGGCTGAGGCAGAGGTAAGGGCTGGGGCAACGGCAAATATCCATCAACAGGTTTGAGTATTGACAAACATGAAACGAAAAATTCACTCACACATATAAACCACATAAATTTTACTATATGATTGAAATTTGATGATTTTGATGGATGGGATCGAATATTTAGATTGAGCACATGATTTGTAAGTGCATCAGAATGAGCTGTAACGTATTATCGAAAGCGTATTAAATTCTTAACTTTTTTGATGAAAATTCCACAAGTATGTTTTAGAAGTGGAGTGTGTCTATTAATTAGAATTCCGTTTAGGAAAGTCGTTTCATATTATATTCTCAATTAATTCGTATCTTAGTTGTTTATGAGAGAATTTAGTACAATTAGGAGAGCTCGTATGCAAAGTATGGCAATTACATTGAAAAACCATTGCAATCTAGTAATTAGTGTATGTTACTTGACAAACTGGACTGTGGGCATTAAGAGTCATGGGAGCTGCAAGGATATCTGTGGTCAGATTGCAATCAATAGACATGTGTCTGCTCAGTATTTGGCTACATAATTCAAATAACCCTAAATTACACACGTAATCAACTGTCCTCTCTCAAAACATGAAACTATGCATGTCAGCACTAAATACCATTTAGCAGGACATAAATGTAAAGTCGGCAAAACGGCAACTGCAACTGCTGCTGCAACTGCAACTGCCACAGCAATAAGCCAAGTCATGAGACTAAATATTGCATTCACAGCAGCAACAACCAGTTGCATTAAAGCTTCCATTTTCCTCTGTGCAGAAATATATAGGATTCCAACGAAATATTTATGGTAATCATAGAATGTGAATTTCAAAGTGTAAAATGCTCTGTTAATGCAAAAATTACACTTTCGATTAGTATTGAAAAAAAAAAAGAAAATACGAAAATACTTAAAACTTATTTATATTAATAGATATATAAACGAGTGAAAATATTACTTTAGATGCATTATACTTACTTTAATTTCGAGTCAAAAAATAGAATTTAAAGTGCAGCATTTATCACATTGGAGTGGTGCTAATGCGGAGCTTGAAATGCCAAACAATCCGCAGCTTTCGCAAAACCTTAAAATGTTCGGTTTATGGTCAATGGTAACGGAAAGGTAAATAGGTTATTTATGGACCACATAAGCCTGCGGACATTTGGCCTGAGGTCCGGCCCGGCGTGGCCCGGCCGTGTAGTGTAGTCTGTGCTAATAAAACACACAGAAAATGCGAGGCTTTACTGTAACATTTCCAGTGGAGTTTTTATGCAAAACTAATTGGCTGTCTGTCTGTTCAGGAGCGGGCCCTGCATCTGGACCATGCCATAGCCTCCCTGTGGGCAAGCTCTGCTTCTGACCGGCAGATTACAGGCAGCAGCACAGCCATGGCTGCTGCTGCTGCTGTTGGAAGATACGCTTTAAGGCTGGGTCCTCATGCACAAAGCTCCGGTCGTGCGTGCCGGGGACATTAAAAACGTTGGCGCCTTTAAGCGGCCAACTACCGGCAGATGCCCAATGCCCAATGCCCGAGTCCCGAACTCCCGGACTTCAGCTCCAGTTAAAGTGCACAATTTGGAACAATGTTGCTGGTTGCTGCTTGCTGTTTGCTGGCCTTTGTTGTTGTTATTGTTGTTGTTGTTGTCTTGTTGCTTGTCATCAGCATCGTTATATTGTTATGGCCATTGTTGTTGACGCCACTCGCTTATCCCCTTCGACGCCCCGCCCTGCTCGCCCTACTATAGCATAGCACGCGCCTTCCTGTTGTGTGTTGTCAGCTAATTGAATTTTCAGCATGAAATTTAATTTATCTTTGTTGTTTGTTTGCGCAACAAATGGCCGAAAAAATGCAAATCCAAAAGTGGAAACAAGCAAACAGCATTCCTTTTCTCTCTTTCTCTTATTTTGTAATTTGGCAAATCTGTTGGCTTAGTTTGTTTATATGCTACCTCCCCTAAATAAAAAAAACACACACATTTGTTTTCATTTTCAGTCGACAAAATGAAGTGGACGCTGACGCTGTTAATAATCTGTCTGGCATCGGACCTAGTCAGCTGTATGTATTTTTTGTACAAAAAATTTTACCAAATGGACTAAGCTATAACAAAGCCTTTAATATTCCTGCAGCTGAGACAAATTTGCCACCTGTCTTTACACAAACACTCAACAATATTGTGCTGTACGAGAATAAGCCAGTGGGCTCAGTGGTCTTTCGATTAAAGGGCTACGATCCTGAGGAGAGCAATGTCACATTTGGCTCCATTGGCTCCGATCATTTCAGCGTGGATCCAATTTCTGGAAATATAACACTGATTAAGCCATTGGATCGCGAGGAAACGGATAGCTTGACATTTTTGGTATCGATCAGAGATCGTGTGGACCCAAACGGCGAATCCGAACAGGACAATGTGGTGGAACAACCTATTACATTCATCATACTGGATGAGAATGATAATCCGCCAGAGTTTCAAAATGTGAGTTGGAATGGGAGCACAGAGATTTATAGTGAGACTTAACATTATTTTTGTTTTACTACCCGATAGACCCCCTATGAAGCGGACGTTAATGAAGATGCGGCTGTTGGCACCACAATATTTGACAAAATATTGGTCAAGGATCGCGACACAATCGGTGACAGCCTTGATCTCAAATGTGTTCCACAGCAGCAAAGTCCTGAAGCGTGCAGCAAGTAAGTCACAGACATACACTAACGATAACTATCGAGCTAAATCTAACTAATCCTTGCAGATTCCATTTGCAATTGCTAACCCGGGAGCCGACTATCCTAACGGCTGCTGTGGTGCTCAACGATACCTTGAACTACAACCAGCGCATGATCTATCATTTCCAAATCGAGGCAAGCGATGGAGTGCACAAAACCCAAACCACTTTTGAGGCACGCGTCAAGGATGTGCAGGATAAGCCGCCAGTGTTTCAGCGATCCCTTTCAACAGTCATCGACGAGGACAGTCCCATCAACACTTTGGTGCTCACCGTTCAGGCTCGTGATGGTGACAAGGGCGAACCACGGAAAATTGTCTACGATTTGCTGAGCAGTGAGTAGACCGAAGACATTCTTTATGAGATCTTAACTCAATCTATCGTTTCATGATTGCATTTCGTCTCTCTAAATCCATTCAGATCCCAATGATTACTTTCTGCTGGACGCAAACAGTGGCGAACTTCGCACCGCGAAGCCCTTAGATCGTGAGGCACTGACAGATTCTACTGGTTTGATTTCACTGGTGGTACGGGCCCGCGAGGTGGTGAATGATGTGCCTAGTGATGACCCCTTGACCAGTGCCACAGCCAGAGCTACAGTGACCATACGTGATGTGAATGACTCTCCACCCAAATTTAATAAGAAGGAATACGATGTGTCGCTGCTCGAAAACACCCCGGAGGGTACTCCACTGGCCCTGGACATGAGTGTCAGTGATGCCGATGTGGGCATCAACTCGAAGTTTGCGCTGCGCTTAGAGGATGTGTCCGGGGTGTTCGACGTGGAGCCTAAGCTAGTCACTGGCTACTCGCAGGTAAACATACGTGTTGCCAATGGGACTCTGGACTACGAGAATCCCAATCAGCGGAAGTTCATAGTGTTGGTAATTGCGGAGGAGACGGAAACGAATCCCAAGCTATCCTCCACAGCAACCATAACTGTAAGTGTGCTGGATGCTAATGACAACAAGCCGAGCTTCGAGCAGGAGAGCTACTCGGCCACAGTCTCCGAGGCAGCCCTACCCGGACAGTACATAACTACGATTACCGCCAAGGATGTGGACTCGAGCAGTTTCGGTGATGCAGGGATACGCTACAGCCTCTCCGGCACTGGCGCCGAGCTGTTCCATGTCAATGAGCAAACGGGCGTCATTACCCTGGGCGATTGCCAGAGCGAAAGCAACAGGCGCCAGCGACGTGACCTCCATGAGAATGACAGCGATGGTCACGCACTCGAAATGCTTTCCATGGAGGCGGAACACAGCCTCGACCAGCGACAGATTAACACAGAGCCCACCGTGCAATACACGTTAATCACGCAGGCGCCGTTGCAGTCGGAGACAGCAGCAACAGCAGCAGAAGCAGCAGAAGCGGGAACAGCGGCAACATCAGCGGTAGCGGCGGCAGCTGCTAATGATGACAAAGCCGCCAGCAGCAAGGCGCCGGCGACGTGTCTGGACTATGAAACGGAGACCACGTACTTCTTGTCATACAAGGTGGGTGTGGGAAGAGGTTGACAAACAATGAATTTCGTGGGCTTTTATTGGGGCACTTAACTATGTGATGCAATTGGAGAGCAGAATGTGATGTATATACTAATGTATCACACTTGGTTTACTTTCAACTCAAAACAAAAAGTCAACAAAATCTATTAATTTAAATTAAATTTGTATTAAAGGAAATATTATTAGCTAAAAATGTAAAATGTATGCTCGATATGAAACGTTAGGTGTTTCTCTAAGAAGTGAAAACATATAATGCTCAAGGTCTAGTACCTAACCTACTTATATACTAATTGGGATCGCATAAAACGTCGAACTAATTATTTTTAGCAGATGAATTAACAACTTCAGGGTATTCAAGTGACCCCATTTGTGAAAATCTCTTATCGATATATTTCTCACACAATCTGATTTTTATTTTGATTACTATGCAGGCCACCGACGACAATGGACAAGGTCAGACCTCTGTGGTCTCCCTGCGGATATCAGTGAGCGATGCCAATGACTCACCGCCCGTATGTGAGAGCCCCCTCTACAGGGCAAGTGTGGATGAGGGCTCCCTGGTCTTTGATTCGCCCCTGGTTGTTAAGGCGCGCGATGCGGACACAATGTCCAGCATTAGCTACCGGATTATTGGCTCACCGCAGATCGAGAGCATCTTTGACATTGACAAGCGAAGCGGCCAGATCAGCATACGCCCCAATGCCAGCCTGGATGTAACGAATCTGAAGAGCGAGCAGCTCATATTTGTGGTCGAAGCCAACGATGGACTCTTCACGGCCAACTGCGGCGTCAACATTACAGTGCGCGATGTCAACAACCATGTGCCCAACTTCCAGCAGCAAAACTATAGTGCCGTCGTCGAAGAGAACTCGGAGATCGGCACCAGCGTTGAGAAACTGCAGGCCACCGATCTGGATACGGGCAAGAATGCGGAGCTACGCTATCGCATACAACAGGGCAGCTTCAATGACTTCGACATTGATGAGCGCACTGGCGAGGTGTTTGTCTCCCGCAAACTCGACTACGACAGGCGCAACACATATCACCTACAGGTGCAGGCGGCCGATCTGGGCACGCCCAGTCTCACGGGCACCGCCACATTGACAATCAATGTGCAGAACAGCAACGATAAGGATCCCTACTTCGTGCCAGCCACGCAGCATGCTGAGGTGCGTGCAGACGCGCCCGTTGGCCACCTGGTCTACACACTAATCGCTCTAGATCCCGATGTGGCCACGCACAATGCCCTCGAGTTTGCTGCCACCGACGACATCACGGCCATCGACAAGGAGGGCAAGGAGCTGCCTCACAGCGAACAGTTCAAGGAATACTTTGCCATCGCTCGCAATGGCAAGGTTCTGGTCAACCGGCAATTGGACCGCAACCTTTTTGCGGTAATGCGCATCAATGTCCTCGTCACGGACAGCACTGCGCCCAATGTGCAGCAAGGGCGCGGCCTGCTCATCATACAGATCATCGATGTGAATAAAATACCACCGGTCAGTTCCTTTTCACTATCAAATTTATACCCACTCTTTATTACGAATTGATTGGCCGAAACTGTACATGGGCTATTTCGAACTCTTCGCTGCTTTCGCGCTCAAGATTTGCTCCGTTCTCGGCGTAGGTCATGTGTGACATAATTTCGTGCTGCTTTTCTGAGAAAATATTTCTGTGGGAAGGTAAAATGTGAGGAGTGTGAGATTCATTTATTACTGATCTGTTGCTGATTATAGTTTGCCAGAAATGATCACAATCAGCATTATTTAGTCAAAGGCCACTTACAGCACCGATATGTAGCAGATGGTTTTAATAATCATTTTTGCGAAGAATACCACAAAAACCGAGATGGATTGCGGGTATAAATACTTTATACATGCATAGCCCAAAATTATCTCGTAGATGTTCAATGCCACACTGTCAAGGATCTGCACAATGATTGTGGGCATCAGCAGTTCGGGCTGGGAATTTGTCAGGATTGGATAGCTGGGATTTATGCAGGGCAAAAAAATAATGAAGCAATCAATATATGAATCCATAGCAAACGATAATATTGTATTAAAGATGGAAATAGCTGTAGATAAATTATATATATTTTTTTCAAACAAGTTATTAACAAAAAGGCATATTAAAAGGCATGTTGACGTAGTCAAGAGATTATCTTAGGAACTTACATTGCAACGATATTTGATGCTAGTCCAACAAAGCACATAAGAAAGCGCAGTAGGATCAAGCCGGATATGAGGAATATAAAAATCTCTTGGATCCAGATCTCCTGCTTGGCCGCATTGACCAACAATTTGACTTCCCGCAAATCCAGATGTAATCGGTGGACATTCAAAGAGGTTGCCTTATACAATACAGAAACGATATTTATAAAGAGCAGCTTTAGTTTTCCATAAGACATATCTTGCACCATTTCAAACGCCTGAGAACAGCTAAATTTCCAAATAATAATGTGACTGAATTTTCATAAACAACATGCTCGTTTCCACATTCTTTCTATCCACACAGAGATTCAATGCACCCTGGAGCCCCGAACAGCCGGTGATAAAGCTGCAAATGGTCGAGGAGCAGCCAGTTGGCACCGTGCTGACCACATTGCAGGCCAGTGACGAGGACTCCAGCATTGGCGAATTCAACATAACGGCCAATGATTACTTTGCCATCAATCATACCACAGGCACCATCTATACAACTGCCCGCCTGGACTACGAGGCCGTCAAGGAGGTGAAACTCACGGCAACGGTCAGCGATACCGGTGTGCCGCCACTGACAGCTACGGCGGACATTGTCATCGATATTATCAATTTGAATGACAACGAGCCGCACTTCACCCAGGATGAATACTATTTCAACATCACTGAGAACTCACCACGTGGCACAGTTGCTGGCAAAGTGGAGGCCCACGACAGCGATGTGGGGGCCTTCGGCGAGCTGACGTACACCCTGATAGGCGAGAATAATAAATACTTTAGCATCGATGCCTACACGGGCAATGTGATGGTGGCCAATGCATCCATATTGGATCGCGAGCAACTGAAAGAGCTCACGCTTTCGGTTGTGGCACAGGATAAGGCACCAGCCACGGTACAGAAATCGGCAACAGCAACGGTGAGTGACAATAGATAGGTATATACTCAGATAACGAAATGGATATAGATATAGATGTATATGTATGTATAAATTTTAAATACAGATACAAATTTATAATATCCCCATAAATATTCATATATATTAATGCAGCATTTCACATCATTAATAATTTCTTCTTTCTCCAGATACACATCAATATTTTGGACGTGAATGACAATGCTCCGGTCTTCACCCGATCCGTGTACAACTCTACGGTTTCGGAAAATGCAGCATATCAGCCGCCAGCTGCACTACTGCAGGTGCAGGCCATTGACTTGGATGAGGGACTATATGGAGATGTGCGGTATATAATAACAGCGGGCAATGAGCTGGCATTGTTCAAGCTTGATGCACAGTCCGGCATAATCTATCCAGCACAAAGTCTGGCTGGCAAGCATGGTGTTTACGAGCTAACGATCTCAGCTCGCGACACTCAGGGCTCAGGCACCATGGAGACAACTGCAAAGGCCGTCATCACAGTTCTGCGCGTGAATCGCCATCGTCCAGAGTTTGTGATTCCGGCTCTGTCAAATGCCACAATCGAAATACCCGGCGACATCGTGCAACCTGACTATTTGCTGCTGACCGTCAAGGCGTTGGACAATGACACTGACGGTATCGGAAAGGTCAGCTATCATTTGCAGGTGAATAATCAAAATGTGCAGCAGACGGCTGAGTTCAAGATCGATGAGGCCAGCGGGGAGCTACGCGTCAGGCAGCAGCTCAATCGCAAAAATCGTGCCAAGTAAGTTGGAGAATAGATTATTTAAAACGGATAATTCTTATCTAGATTTCATTAATATCTCCGCAGCTATGATATCATATTGGTGGCACGGGATGCTGGCAATCCCCCATTCGAATCCCTTCGCCTGCTGACCGTCAGCATTGTAGATGCGAATGAGAATCGTCCAGAGTTCCCGGACGCCTCTAATCCGTACAAGGTTTCAATAAATGAGAACAGCGGTCGTGACGTCAAGATTGGGCACATTCAAGCCGCCTCGCGTAGCAAACACAATCGGGACATATTTTACTACATGTTACTAGGTAATGAAGATGGCGCTTTCTATGTGGACAAGCTGTCTGGAGATATTTATACCAATAAGAGTCTTGATCGTGAGGAGACTGACGCGTATACTCTGTACATATTGGCCAGCATCAAGGCGGATTTACATATATCTGAAGAGGAGCGCGCCTCGTTTTCGATCAAGACATTGAATCGAGACAATACAGTCGCTAAGGTAGCTATCACCGTGCTCGATGTAAATGATAATGCGCCGGTATTTGAGAAACCCGTTTATTATGCGGGAGTCAATGCCAATGCCAAAATGAATGCGGCCATCACGATGGTAAATGCTACGGATGCGGATCAGGGTAAAAATGCCAAGATTGAGTACATGATCGTTGCCTCAAATCTGTACAAATTCGGTGCCACAAAATCAACGGGCTCCATTGTGCCCAGTCCGTTTGCCATATCGCAAGATGGCCGTATCACAGCGAATACAATAATGGCGGAGTACAACCAAGATCGGTTTGAGTTGGAGATTGTGGCTAGAGAACTGGAGCAGCCGCAACGCTCGGCGAACACCAAAGTTAATGTAAGTTAACAGGCTGCGAGAGACATTGAGAGATTATATTTAATAATTTATGGTTTTCAGATTTGGGTATTTGATGGTACTCAATTGGTCAGGGTGATTCTATCCCGGCCACCAGAGGAAGTCTATCAGGAGCAGGAAGAGATCATAGCCGAGTTACGCAATGCTACGCAGCATCGCATCATTGTGGACGAAATTCGTTTCCATTTGGACTCTATTGGGCGTATTCGCATGGATTGGTGCGATTTGTATTTCCATGCCGTGGATCCGCAGTCACAGCAAATAGCGCCCGTCGATGAAATTCTGAAGGATATTGACAGAAACTATGATTATCTCAAGGTATATATTTTTTTAAATTTCAATAATCAATGATATAATCCACGCGCATCTCCCGTTATAGGATTACTATGCAGGCTTTGCCATAGAGAATGTTGTGCCTGCTTATATAGCGATTGTGCAGGATGAGTTTGATTTGGCCGTGGCTGGTCTTGTCGCACTGGTCATAGTGCTATTTGTGGGCGTAATTAGCTTCATTGTACTCTGCTGCTGTCTGAAGCATTGGAATCTCTCAGTGCCCGTAGAGACACGTCGCAAGGAGGCCTTGATCAAAAAGCAAATTATCGAGGACTTGAATACGACGGAGAATCCGCTCTGGATTGAACAGTATGTACTCCTTAATCTTAACTTAAATTTCATTCATTTATTTGACTACTATTTATTCGTAGAAAACTCAAGCTGTATGAGGAGCAAGAGTTGACCATGCAAGTATTTTCGGAGCCTGATCACATATCTAACTCAGATGCTCCAGGTCATTTAGATCATCGCAGTTCCCTGGAACAGGTGCATCATGGCCAGTCGGTGGACAACACGTATGCCACCATCCAGCCACGCAACAATCAGAATCGCCTGACTGCCGGCTCTGGTGGCAACGGTGGTGGTGGCTCCATTTCCATGCGAAGCGGTGGTGCAGCCAGTGGCGGTGGGATTGGCGGTGCTGGCCTGCTTCTAACACGTATTGATCCGCATGGCAATGATTTTGCGGACTATGCAACGCTTCGCAATAATCGAGCTCCTTCTGTAAGATATTGACCAATGCATATAGAATGCATATAGTTAGAAAATAATTTGGGAACTCTTCATTTTGCAGATGTACGAGTTCACGGGCTCCACATTCCAGGCACCAATACGGGATGGTGACGACGCCGTAGCCGAGCTTATTTAAGCAGTTCAATCTGCAGCTAAAATCTGAATTGTAAATGTTGTAGTAGCTAACTATATAGAGAACCCGTAGATACGATTTAGTTCAATTCATATAATTTTTGCATTTTCCGAGTTAGCCGTTGCGTAAATATAACTTTATATAAGTGCATATACAGACACTATCATATACACAATTATATTCATATACATATATATATAGCGTAGTGGTATGTAATATGCTAACGAATATTTCAAGCTCAACTAATCAAGAAACAAAATGAAACTTTATAATACTAACGTATTAAAGTGTGTAAACGGCTACAAACTAAACCCCATAGTGGAATTTCTCCCGCATAAATAATGACAATAATATATATGAACAAACCGCACATATATATATACATGCATATAAATATATACCTATATATATCTACTGAAAATATGGATGTCTAGCGTAATATGTAAGCGTTAGTTATGGTTAATATAATTGATTTACTCGACTTGAATAACGCCGCGATATTAGTTTAAACGCGAACTCACTTTTATGTATTACTAAGTTATACCATTTAGAAAAAGACTAAATTATTTGCTCTTCCAATTCGTATTACGTTAGTTTCGGTCTTTAACTATTAGTCCTTAAGTTCATAGTTTAATTAGCCGCGCTTGCTCATACACATAAGTTAAATATATTTAGTTCAAGATATTATTATAAAAATACATAGAAGACGTTTGTGCAACATCAACTGTTCTATGGAGTCCATGAGAACAGAGTCATAACTCATTTGTTTGCATTTACAGTATGAATACGATATAATAAACAATCAAATAAACAAATAGCATATGTTTTTGTAAGCCACATCCTTTTTGGTTAACAAACCCATTCCACCTGTTGATATTTGGCCGGTAAACAAAAGTTTTCTCCGTTGCTCGACTGTAACAGTTGCTAGGAACAATAAACAAAGTCAAGCCTCTTTTCGATGTTTCCCCAATACAGGCATTTCAGCTTTTCAAATCAACAAAAATTGTTGAACACGTCGGATCGAATACACACAATTATATTTTCCATAGATTACCTTATTGTTTTTCTGTTTTGATTTGAAATTGATCGAAGAGCACCAAAATCAGCAAGATGGATGAAATGGAAATTGCAAATGTGGGCCACTTCCAGACCCTGGTCCGCTACAATAATCCGGTGCTGGTTGTCAAGCATCCGGACAAGAAGGGCGCTCCGCTGACGGAGATGGAAATGAAGCGCCCTCAAACAGCAGGCGCCCTTCTAGATACCAAGAAAGAGACAGAGGAGATATTGAACTCTATATTACCTCCACGCTGCTGGGAAGAGGATGGTCAACTATGGCAGCAGTCTGTGTCCAGCACACCGGCCACTCGCCAGGATGTTATCAATTTACAGGAAATGCTAGATACTCGCCTACAGCAAACACAGGCCCGCGAGACGGGCATCTGCCCCGTTCGTCGCGAGCTCTACTCTCAGTGCTTTGGTGAACTATTACTTGCTGAATTTACTTTCATACACACTCTAATAAGTTTCCCAATACAGATGAGATTATACGTCAGGTAACAATCAATTGCTCGGAGCGCGGATTACTCTTGTTGCGCATTCGTGACGAGATTGCAATGTCTATGGAAGCCTACGAAACTCTCTACTGTAGCTCTGTGGCGTTTGGCATGCGAAAAGCTCTGCAGGCACACGAAGAGAAGGAAATGCTGCGCGATCGTGTAAAGACATTGGAGTCAGATAAGGAAGCTCTGGAGGAAATCATTTCCGACATGAAAATGAAACAGGAGCAAGCGGAACGTCGTAATGCCGAATTGCGCGCCTCCGAGGAGAAAAAGTTCACTGAGGAGATCACATTCCTTAAGAAGACTAATGCGCAGCTCAAGGCCCAACTGGAGGGCATCACAGCACCGAAGAAGTAAAAGGGTTATATTATGTGTGTGCGGTCATTTTGCCGCATTTAATAAATTGTTAAAAATGATTGGAATTAAATGTTATGAGCATCCGCTAAGAAGCTTCCTGTTTTGATTCAACAGTTTCCTGCTCTGTAGTGGGAGCGTCAGCCTCTTGGCCTTGCGTTTCCTGCTGTTCCATTTCAGGCTCGTCTACGTTGATCTCGTTAATTATTGGCGTGGGCTTAAATGCTTCTTGCGTCTTTTTAGTATTATCCTTTGCTACCTTTTTCTGTGGCGGCTGTTCATTGGCTTCAGTTGCAATCGCTGATGCATCGTTATCAGAATCATCTGCATCGTCCTTTGGTAGCTGGCTACGCATGGCTTGCATCTCTTCCTCAGTGGGCAGCGTCTTCTTGAGCTCCTCCATTTTAGTCATGTAAAGCTCATAGACAAACTGCGCCATCTCAGACATGTTTTCTATGGTTTTACAAACATCGTCAGATGGCGTTTCGCTCGTAAGTCGCTTGGTTGGATATTCTTCAGCTGGCACCAGACGTAACTTTAATGGTCGCTGCATGAGCTGGAATATACTTAGATTAGTTTCGGTGTCTAGCATTTCTCACTTGCTCCACTTACCAACTTGAAGGTCTGCTGTAATTCCAGGCAATTCTTGAATAACGATACGCGTCCAAAGATGTACAATCCGAGACGTGCTCGACTCATAGCTACAACTAAGCGACGCACATCTCGCAAATGGCCAACAGCCTTTGTACGCACCAATGAAATTAAGATGAAGTCATTCTGCTGGCCCTGGTACTTGTCCACGGTGGTGATCTTGTGCGGCCAACCAATAAGCGGATTGTTACCACATCGAGCATTGATAACATCGCGAATGAGATGCTTCTGTCCATTGTAGGTGGTTAGAATTGATATCTTCGCAGCTGGATAGCCAACCAAACGCATGTACATGTAAAGAGCAACGATGTACTCTGCCTCAGCAAGATTCTGATTGAGAAAGCTTGGTAATAAATTTTTCATGAATATTCAATAATATTTACACTTACCTGATAGAAATAAGGATTCGGTTCACTTTCGCCCACGCCCTTGAAATCTTCCACATTAATCAGCTGGTAATCGTAGGCTAAGCCAGTATTTGCGTGATTATATTCATCATGCTCGAAGATGTGCTGCAGGTCTGACAGTTTCTTGTAGCGCCATTTATACAGCGAGCAAATGCTGGAACGAGCACGTCCCTGACCATCTAAATCAACAGTTGGTACGCCCAGGCGAACCAAACGAGTGAACAAACTCTGCTCCATGTTCGAGTACTTCTGGAACGCCATGTTCTTAATGACGGGTGGCAGCTGGTGATGATCACCAATCATAATCCAGCGTTTCAGGCGATTGAGACCGTCCAGCGGATTCTGCAGCAGTAGCGGTATAAATGTCTCTATTTCCAAGATTTGCGCCGACTCCTCCATTAATATGTTGTCATAACGAAAGCCTAGATTCACGAGCTCCTTGCGTTTGAGCGCTGCATGTGTACAGGTCATGGCAATGATTTTGGCCTCCTTGACAAGCAAATATTTGGAGCGATCTAAACCTGTGCGCAACAGCTCAAAGGCGCGGAATTCCTCCAGCTCCGTGAATATGTCGGAGATATATCGAAAGTTAGACTGCGCTATGCTCATAAGATCATCAAAGCTGTCTCCTTTAAAGAGTGGCTGTGGCGCATCGGCAAAGAACTTGGAAAACGGAAATTCAGCTTCAAACAGCGCACAAAGCTTACTCATATCCGTTTCCTTACTATAAGCTAGCATTTGACTTTGAAACTTCTCCCAACGTGCCATCACATTGTACAGATAAAAGTATCCTGCCGTCTCGCAGGTGTAGGCATTATCGCCGCTAACATTCAACGCCTCCTGCAATCGCTGAACCTGAGTAAGTAAATCCATACGCTTGGCCAGCACATAGTTAACACGTCCATAGCGACTGAAGTCCTTTTCGGTTTCTAGCGCCTCTTCACCATGACCCAGACGCAGCAAATGCCGCTCATCAATATCTAGAGCCATAATCTTCTCGAACAGCTGATTTAGAGCTTGATTTGAGTGTGTCACAATCAGCGTGCGTTGATTGGGCTGATTGTGGTAAATGTTTGAGATAATCTGAACGGCGACATCTGTTTTTCCCGTGCCAGGAGGACCAACCACCAGGGTAAGACCCGGCTGCATGCCAGCGCGTATCGCCTCGATTTGTGTGGGCGTAAAGCGTATGCAATTCCTAGGGAGGCAAATTTAATAAGATTTTGTTTCTATACATTTGGCATACACACTTACTGTTTGGGTTTGTCGCTAGGATAGGGACCTCTCGCCTCGAATTTATAAGGCTGTACAACAATTGATTTAGAAATGGGAGGCTGATCCGTTTCCATTTCCTCCGTATCACTGTCACGCTGCTTAGCCACATCTTCAAATGTGAGACGATAGGGCGGGGACCTGTTTTCCTCAGGCGCTTCGCACTTGAGTTCGTAGTCGGGGAAACTGGCTTTTAGATGCTCGTAGTCAAGAAAGGTGTCATTGAACTCAAGAGTGCGTTCCTGATTAGGCATGTTACTGTAGTGAGCCGCTGCCGGATCGCCATAGCCTAGCAGTATGTCATGTAGCCAGGGAGGCACCACGCACTCCGTGTTCATAAGATGCCGAATGGTCTCCAGCACGGCTTTGAAATTGTTCTCCTTTGGCTTGCGACGCATCAAAATGTTGAAACTCTCATAGACGTCGTCGGCACCCTAAAAAATCAAGTAAGCATTACCGACCAACTGATGATATTGTAAGCTCACCTCTTGCAAGTCGTCCATGTCCATGCGATACTGATTGGAGTCCAGCCACACTCGATAGCTCCGCTGCTCTCCCGGCAACATGGGCCGCGGTTCTGGCCCGTCCTCAATGACACGCCCATTAGCATCAAGCATGCCTTCCACCTCGCAGCCCCGCACGCTAACCAAACCTACTTGAGGTATGAACGGCTCCCGTGGATTATACTTTGTGCCGTACGGCATCGTGGGCTTGACCGTGATAAGGAAGCAGACGTCGTGCTTCCGCAGATTCTCCCATTCCTCCTTGATCTCGCGGCGTACTGAGAGCGTTACCCCCACATCGGCACGCACTCGCGATGGCTTCTTCTCGCCCAGATGCGGCTTGGCTACCTCGACCACAGCGAAGCTGGTGATAGGCAGTGCCATGCGTGCCCAACCACCAAAGACAACATCACCGTCTTCCGACTGCCACGGCAACATCCGACTGACAGCATCCTCAACATCTTGTCGGATCTCATAGGTGGACTCCAGACGAAATAGATTAAAATTGCGAAGCAGATAATCGTGGAGCGTGAGGAACTGTAGATTTAGCTTGGGCAGAGCCAGGCAAGTGTCGCCCGTATAATATTCGGATGGCACAACATTTTCATCCCAAATGATCTGCTCTGTGGGATAGAGCGGCATCTCGTTCAGCGCTTCCAGCTGCGAGCATCGTTTCTCATGTCGCATGATGAGAAGTTCACGCAGGAACTGTTCATCCAAGCGATGCCATTCGAATGGCTCCACGGCTTCCTCGGGCACAAGATTAAGAAAGGTGGCTATTTGCTTTAGCCCATCTGCATCCAATGCGCCAAAATGTTTCTCTAGCGATTCACGAGTGTCAACTGACGCCACATTGGATAATGCAAAGATGCGCAACGTAGAGAACTTGGCAAACACAGCGCGCTGCAGAGACGTAATCTTTTTATAATGCAGCTGGGTCATATCATGATCAGTCAACGAGTTGCCCGTCACATCGTTGATTTCGAAACGGGTGTAAAACTTGAGCATATCTAAGAGCTATATAGAATGTTTTGGATAGTGTTAGCAATTGGATCATTATAATATAATATCGATATTAACAATAATTATTAATATTAACGATTATATACTAGCAATAAAACAGAAACATAATATTATATATACATATACATGCATCTGATGCAGTCACCATTATTAGGGCGCCCCTAACTGAACCGCTCCTGTGTTGCTTTGCAAACGCGTGCATTGAATGGAACGTACTTTTTATTACCACTACCTGTGCTCAGAACTCTACAAGCACATATATAGAGTCGCACACAAGCATCTAGAAAGAACTCTCTTCGAGTCGCTAACACAGGTAACATGACGCTATAGAGAGAGAGAGAGAGAGAGACCTGGAGTCGGTCTGTAACAGCCGCTTAATTCCACTACGTCATCATTTTGGACAATACACTAAGAGCTGTGCGAGTCGTAAAGTCTACAAAATGTCAACCTTAACTTGGCATTGGGAGAGTGGAGAGCGCTAATTATACGAACAAGTTAATAGAAAGCAGTTTGTCCAGTTGACGGAAGTCCTTATTAGCCTGGCAGAGAAACAAGATATGTGAAGGAGTTTTAATATATTTATGTTAAGATATTATAAAGACAAAAACTCCCACACTAATGACATTTTTTGTAAAATCTTCTCTTCACAGAGATTTTTGTGAAAACTGAAAATATATGGGTGTAGATTGTATGTTTGTGGTAGGTGTGATATGAGGAGGGCTTCTTTTAGGGAGACGCGCGTACAAACATATTGGGGCTCCGCTCCTGCCTCTGCTCCCAAGTGTTGACAAGTGGGACGCAATGAAAGACAAGGCACGCGTTTTCAATTGCTATGAGGGGTTGTTGCAGTTGCATTGAGCTGGGATGCACAAAGACGCCAACCATATACGAACTCTGTGGATGGAGTGCCTTGGCGTCTTATCACATCATCACACGGACAGGCAAACAAACAACAAACATGCACACACCCACACACACGCAGTCAAACACACATTTGGAATTGCCGGTTCTTTGAATCGCCTCTTTTGCTCCAATTGATAATTTCCGTTGTTCAATTTAAACAAAGCAAACGAAAAACGCTTGAGTTTGTGTATGTGGAGAGGGAGAGGGAGAGAACGAGATGGACTCAAAGCCCTGCTTCAACGATTTGTCGTGCTTGGTGGTTACTGTTGTGGAATGTTGTGAGCAGAAGAGACGACTCAGAGGGGAGGCAAACTCTACACTCAGCGAGTGCCAACTGCTGCTGCTCTCTCAGTCTGCTTGAGCTAGTCACTAGAAGTTAAGAGCGCGAGACGACGCGCTCCACAGGCAGACCAAGAGATAGAGAGAGAGAGAGAGGGAGAGCCGCACTAGAGTCATATTCCCATTCTCAGCCGCAGTCTCAGTCAGTTGTCGTTCGCAGCGGTTGGTTGTCTTTGGGAATTTGTGCGCTTGCTGTGTAAAGGGCAAACAAAAGTTGTTTAGCAAATAAGCAATACTATCTCGTGTATATTCGGTAGACTATGTGAAACGATCAGATTGGCTTGACTTTAGCTTTAGTTGCATATTCACCCGGAAACCCTAAATGTGTGTTTGTTTGCATTTGTGTTGAACTCTACAAAGAAATAAGAGTGAGGAAAAGAAACTCTCGCTCGTCGTCTGCTGTGGCTTGAGTTTTTGGCATGCATGTCATGATCTTGGCTATAAACCGGCATCAGCCACAGCTTTGATGACGCATTCGATTACGACTCTGAGTACGAATACGTGTATCTGTGTCAGTGTCTGTGTCCGTAGGTGTATCTGAGTTAGCTGTGTGTATTTGAGCATGATGCTCGTATTTACGCTTGGCGCGCAAATTCTGCCCTACCTGGCGAAGTGCAGCTGCCTTCTGCTGGCCCTGCTCTCCGCCCTACTAGCCGTTGCCGTCTCCGCTCATGTGGCCAATAACAGCTCAATACAGGCGGCAGTGCCAGTCGCCCACGATCCCAATCTGGTGCTGGTGAACAAATGCTGTGAGAAGTTCGAGATCCACGTGAACAATACGTGTCAGCAGGTCAACCAGACGGGTAAGTTGCCAAAGCCTCAACAGATATCTGGGATGGCTGGGAATACTCCATAACATTCGACCGTTGTCAAGGGCGACGCCAATCACAATTAGTTCAACTCCGCTTGGTCATTCAACTCTATTGGATTTTGGCTCTTGGCATGCAACATATGGCCAAACATAAATACCACATTAGCTGGCAATCAATAGGGCGACCGAATGGGCGCAGCTAGCCAAAAGTCTTTTTTATTCTTTCATAAACAGTTGATTTATGAATTACTGGGCGCATTTCGATTCGAGCAAAGCATTTAAGAAGTCCGCTATTATTTGTATAACTTACTAGCTGGCCCGGCAAACGTTGCATTGCCCTCTATATTATTTCTAGGTAAAAAATTGTTGAAAGCTATGTTGTTCAGGCTGGGATACACTGATTTGATTTGATTTTCATTCAAGCACCTTGTTGTAAACGACATTCTTCGTTTTTTGGTCGGGTGCAAGAACAAATAATGCGGATCGTTTGCCAACACGTGAGCATGCCACGTACAATTGACCATGAGAAAAACACGCATTTTCTAGATTGAGGCCACAAATAGTCAAAGATTGGCCCTGTGACTTGTTGATCGTCATGGCGAAGGCAAGACGAAGCGGGAATTGAATTCGTTTAAATTCAAAGGGCATATCTGTTGAGCTCATCGGAATCCTAGGAATAAGAACTTCCTCATCTTTAAATTTTCCTTTGAGTATCAACGCGTGAATCACATTGCTCATCAGTTTTCTTATCACCAAACGCGTTCCATTGCACAGTTTTGGTTGGTTTAAATTTCTAAGCATGCAAATCATGGAGAATTGCTCTTTTCATAGCTGTGTTCATTTCTTGACGCCGGTCAAGTTGTTCTTCCATATTGCCCATGAAGTATATTTGCAAGAATTTTTGCTGTGCATCTTCAATAGGTTGCAATGATCCAATGCGATGGCAAATCTGGCCTTGAATCTTTAAATTCAAAGCCATAGTTATAGTTATATTTACAAACACTATTTACAGAAATCTAACAAACTACATTATTCAAAATTTTTTTTTGGCAGTCATAGAAAATAAAATTTTTAACGTAAATTACCTTAAATATCCGTCTCCAATATTTTCCGCCCCAAATTATGTCATTTGGAAACAGGCATTGTATTTTTGAGTGTTCGCTAGAAAATGTCGTGATTCTAGTGTTTCGCCATAAAGCAGGGAACGCAATGGCTATGGTGACCGCTAATGGCAATGTCACTTTACCACTAAGGCAGCACAAACCGGGCGTTTCACCAGCAAACTTCAATGCGCCACAATGCTAGCAAACAACGTCCATTGGACCAATGCAAACTAAACGATTCAAGCTGTAATCAATGGTGCAATCATATCGAAACGCTGCTCGATTCAAATCAATCCTTGAACCATTTCTTATTGCCATTTCACGGGCTGCCTCTCTTTGAGAAGCACGAATTAAGGCCCTTCTTCCCTGGGTACTAACGCGGAGCCTTTCTCGGGCGATTTCTCGCTCTTCGTCAGATAATTGACTCGCGCTATTCCGTTGCCTAATTGCATTATGGGTCCGCCGGGAAAGATTAGATCTTCTAGGACGCGGCATTTTTATTAATAGTAATACTGCCCTCGCACAAAACCATATAAAACAATCGAGAAATATAAATATAAATAATTTACACAAATTTATGTTTGAGACAAACAAATACCTGAACTTTCGAGATATTTAGCTTTTGTAAAAGTCCAAAAATACAATTTTTAATAAACTTTTTTTTTTTTAATTTCGAATTTTGAATTTTGAATTTTTTATTTATTTTTGATTGTTAGGTTTTAATCTTTTGATTTTTTTTTTTAATTTTTGCAGATTTTTGATTTGAAATATTTATAAAGTTTAAAAGTCCGAAAATATAAAAAGCCAAAAATACACTTTTTAATAATTACCTTTTTTTTTTTTTTAATTTCGAATTTTTAATTTTTTATTTATTTTTTGAACAGTCAGGTTTTAATCTTTTGATTTTTTGCAGATTTTTGATTTGAAATATTTTTCCTTTTGATTTGAAAAATTTTTTTTTTTTTTTTTTTTTTTTTTGAATAGTCAGGTCTGCTCGAGGTCAGGAGACCGTAGACTGACTGACTACATTTGTTTATTTACTTCTACACTATTGTCAAAACTGTCACTGTTACCAAGCCTACTGGGTATAAAAAAAATTTGAACATTTGGGGAAAAAACCGCGTTTTTCAAGTATTCGGCAAATTTTTTCAGTATTTTTAAGACCCTATACTAAACTCGTTGCGGAGACAAATCCAACAAATCAAAAACCATGAAAATTGGTTCAGCCCAAATCAAGTTATAAGCAGTCTTCACTTTTACACAACTTTCTTTTATATATATAGATTTAACAGTTGAGGCCTAATTTTGTTGATAGCCAGAAATCAGAATTCATTTGTTGGATATTTATTTATTTATCTATTAGTATCATTCATACTAGATAGCCCCCGAGCTAGCTTTAAGTCGGAGTGCACCAAATTCCCACATATCAATTAAGACTACTCAAAGAAATACGAAGATCTCCATTTACATTCGACTCGACTGCTATATCATGCAACATGATCAACTACATAAATGAAAGCTAAAGCAATTAACGCAACTTGCAGAAAATATTGCAAACTGAAATATTGTCTGGCGTCAATTGATGCTGTTAATGCAGCTATATATATGTGTCTCTGTATGTGTGTGTGTGCGTGTGTATGTCCAAGAGAATCTGGATTTGTGCTGCCTCTGAGCACGTAAATATTTATAGACATGGAGTGCTTTATGATTGGCTTTGTTCGCCTGTGCTTGCCCCGTTGCTCTATTGATGCGCTCCGTTCTCCTTCTTCTTCTTCTTCTTCTTCTTATTCAATTAATGCGATCCGGCACTAATGCCTTATGCGTATATCTATATTTGCCTTTTATAGACTATTTCGAGCCGATGTTCACCAGCTACAGTGGCGATCAGAGCAGACCAGTGGCCCATTTTAAGTTCGTTATAGGCCTGCCCAACTGTGGCAACAAACAGATGTGGCCTGTTCTGGACTATGTGGGGGTAAGCACATCTAAATGAAGTGACAATTGGAGCTGCTCTGACTTATGATTTTCCCTTGCAGAGCTACGACAAGTTGGTCCTCTTGGATGATGGCAAACTGCGGCACTATACGAATACAGAGGACGAGGCTGACGAGCAGCGCGGCGTGCAGACGGACTATGACGAGGATTTGGCTGAGGCGCAAAAGCCACGTTTCTACGACTATGAGCAGGGTCAATACTGCCTCGATAAGGTTTGCACTTTAAATACGTGATATTGTGGTTCCTTTTGTTCTTTCACGTCAACAATTTGTATATTTCAGGCCATTTCGCCAGAGCATAAACACAGCCTTTTTGCGCACATCTGTTTGGCCAGGAAGGAGAATAATTGGAATGATTCGAACTTCTTGCTGCGTAAAATACTCAATCCCCTATTCCACGGCATATCGCTGATTATCTTGCTGATCATCGCCATTATCTATTTCATACTACCCACACTAAGGTGAGATCAGTTGTTGAATATGGAGTACTATATGTATAATGTTATTCATTGACACATTTGTTTCGTTTAGCAGAGATCTGGTTGGGAATATAGTGACTACGATAGCCATGTGCCTGATGGTAAGTCAGGCGGCAGACCTGGTCTGTATCTTCACAGATTTCACAAATCACGTCAGCTTTATCGTGGCTGATATAATACTCTGCTTCAGCCTTCTGGCCGCATTCTTCTGGCTGAATAGCTTCGGCTACTACATATGGAAAACATTTCGGTCGAGGAATGTATTCCTGCGTGTCACCGATGGACGTAAGTATTGCTACTACTCGTTCTATGCCTGGGGCTGCACGGCCACCATGGCTGTGCTCGCTGTCTTTGCACACTTCTTCCTGGACGCGGACTCGTACAAAAAGGAGAACATGAGAGGCGAGCAGCAGACGATTGGCTGGCTCGGCATTTGCATATTCTTTGCACCCATTGCATGCACGATTATAGTGAACATCTTCTTCTATGTGACCACGCGGAAACTGATCAATCGGCGCACCGTCTACGGACGAATCGCACACAAGCTGAAGGCCAAGTGAGTTGAATGCCATCTATTCTCCATATCGATCTTGAATAAATTTAATTGTCTTGCAGCTTTATCATGTTCTCACTAATGCTGCTAGTGATGTCGTTTTCCTGGCTGTTTCTCACCATGTCATGGCTTGCCTTGGACGGTCTGCTCTATGCACATATCATAGTGAATGCGTTCCAGGCGCCGCTGCTGCTCTACATATGCGTGCTGAGGCAGCGTCATGTGACTTATCTGCTGAAGAAGTCCTGCTGCTACAATGAGCCGCCATCAGCGAACGATTGGGGTGACGAAATGCACTACATGAACGGCAACGAATATTGAGTGCCCTCCACCCCTGCTCCAAAGCCAAGTTATAGTTGAGTCTGGGCCTTAGTTTTTCATCAACTAATTGTAAGATCTACTTGTAGCTATGCTAAGTGTTTTTGTAGTTTAACAATGTTAAACATTGGGATTTGTACTTAAAGCTAATTTATAGAAGATATAATTAAAAAAGTCTGATACATACCTGACCAAATAGTTTGCCCTCTTCCCGCTGCACCAATGGACTCATGACTGCGCGCACAATCAGGTGGCAATCATCCAGCACGGTATTAAAGAAGCGACGCGTGGGCAATAGAGCCTCCAAGTCAATGATAAATTCTAAGAAACGCTCGCAGTAATGAACCACGTTACTATTTAGTTCACCTTCCAATGGAATGCGCTCCAGTATGCGCAAAAAGTCTATAATTAGATTCTGCATAAAGTGACGTTCCCACATAACATCGGGCTTTACATTCTCCTTTTCCTTTTTCTGCAAACGCTTCCAGTATTTGCGCCATTCGGGCACCTCCCGCAGCTCTTGTTCGCGGCGACCTACAAATTGTATACATTAATTTTAAAAAATATTTACATGCAGAGGATTTATTCTACATACGCGGCTGTAGGCAGTGCCACATAGAGAGGGAGACGAGGCGTTTTGCCTGCTCGCGACAAAGCTCGATTTCCATGCTATTGAAACAGTGATTTAGAAACATGAGCAATGCCGTCCGCTCGCGCATTGTGCTCTTATTTTGCTTTGTCGCTTGGTCGGGTAAGCAGCTCTCCAGCACGTGACGAAAGAATCCTGGGAATTCTTCCGGCAACTGCTCAAACACATTCCAAACCTCGACGCGCTCCCGAAACTTTTCGTTTGACATAATCACGATAGACATTAAGTGTGCGTGTGTAGCCGACTTGCGCTTGTAGTTGGGCCACAAATACTGCTCCAGGTACTGGCTAAATTCTAGCATATTAATGCGACGTGCGCTGCCCTTTCCACTCGAAATCTCGTCCGCATATATGCGCTCTATGATGTCAGCATTATATGGCAAATGTTTGTCCTTAGTCTCAGGCGACCAGTACTGTGATGCCAGCTAAAACAGCATCAAAGTTGGATTATAATGTGTAAACGTTTAGGTCTTGCGCAGCACCCACCTGCCAAATAACATCAGAGCTGAACTGATCCAGGGTAAGTGTACCAATCTTTTCCTTAGACTTCTTGTCGGCTTCCTTGGTCGCTTGCGTGTTTGTTTGACTCCGGCGTTTCATTTTGACGTTTGAAAATTATACAAAACTACAAATAAAAAGTTTAGCGAAATGTCAAAACAAATGCCGGCCGCGAACAATATGACCGTACGAAGCAACCGGTAAAATATCACAAAAGAAAATAAATATTTTGTTGCAGCCCTGCCTAAATAAAATTGGCCAAGCTAGTAAGCTCATAAGCATTAACAGTAACGCTTAAAGTAAAGAGGCACATAAATATAAATTGCAATTTCTTTGAAATATGTGACTGTAACTTTATGTTCAACGATTTTATTTTATATGTCACCTTCACCTTTCTATCACTCAATTACACTATCGATAACAGACACAGACTCAAATGGCAACGCTATTCTGCTTGCTAAATTTGTTTGATACAAACATAGTTTGAGAGTCATTGGTCAAACGCCGACAGCATGTCTCAGCCGATGCCGCCAGAAAATATAAATGTAAGTATAATTTGCCATTTAACGCTGGTGGATTAATTAAAATTACCTGTAAATTTGCAGAGCCACATACTGGCTGTGCTCAGCCTTCCGCTGCTTGACAAACTGGCACAACTGGAGTTATTATTCGATCGCTGCACCATTCGTCAAATTCAGGACATTTACCCGCTCATTGTCCACTCGATATTTGGAGTTAATAGCAATCCGCTGGGATGGGGATTACGGACGACAACACTGGAGAATGCGGTGCATTCTTACAACAGGCTGCATCAATTCTTTGCTGTGAACGGTATTTGGATGCACATCTGCCATCGACTGCTAAACGAGACTACAAAATTCGATATAGATATTAATTTATTGCCGGTTGGTTAATAAATTAAATCGAATATTGAACATTGAATATTGTAGTAAACATAACTTATATTCTCTATTCACAGCGTAAATTCATAAGCATGCTGCAAGGGGGTCCAATGTTCTACTCCGATCTAATCAACATCGACCCTATAAAGCATCAGCTGACCACGCTCTCCCTCAACGCCTTCGACTTCTATATGCTCCACTTTGTGCTGCACGCGCTGCAGCCTCTGCACACCATCAATCCCATTGCTATGCAGATTCACAGCGAGAGGACGAAGACAGTCTATCAGCTGCTGGTTGCCGAGTATTTGGATAACTTCTTGCCCCAGTATCCAAATGCCAACATTGAACCATCAAACTATGCCAGCAGTGTCAAGGCGCCGCAACAGCTGCCCGCTCCGTCGCTGCAGCCGCAGCGGCAGCTGCGTTATCTTAAGCTGCCCAGCTCTTATCGCAACGAAAATGGAGAGGCTGAAAGTGTAGGGGTGGCAAACACGTCGTCGCAGTCTTCGGCGGATGGCCATGCGACTGCTAGCCGGATCTACACCTGGCGCTCCGAGTCTGTGGTGCATTTCTTCGTTGATATTTGGTTGCGTTATGACGTCGAATCGGAGCACCATCTGCCCAGCAGCGAGTTTGTGCGAGGCGTTCGTACGCTTGTCAAGCAGATACATTTCTTTGCCAATGGCTCGCGTATGGATCACAGTCCGCTCTGTCAGCTGAGAAAACTCTCACTAAACATGGTTAAGGGGCGCATCTATGCCTTCCTCTGCAGTCTGATCGATCGCTGGCCACTGGACAGTTCGTTGAGTGTCGTTTTGGAGCTCTGGCTGAGCTACATTCAACCGTGGCGCTACACTATGGGCGCCACCAATCGAACGTAAGTCTTAGCATTTGAGAAGTCTCAATTGCCTTCATATTCATATTCATATTCTCTTTTCTTCTCTTGCAGCATGGGAATAAATTATGAGCCACCTATTACGTCTGTCTACGACGGCTTCATAATAGACAATCTGATTGTTTATACACATATCTTTATGCAGCTGTTGCCTCGATTTGAGCGACTGGATTACTCGGTATATCGTAATGCTTACATGCTGCATCGCCTGGCCAAAACGTTCGCACAGCAGGATTTGGTTGAACGATTACAGCGCTTCGAGCGACTGCACTCGGGCAATTCTTATGGCTTTGACTCGCCTCAGCGACAGGTCAATATGTTGAAGTAGGTTTGATATGCAAATCGTGTCTGCTGCAACTGCAATCAGGTTTCATTCATTTCAATTTCAGCAAATCACACAACAGTTCCTACAATGCACAATGGAATCCCTTGGTCAGCTCCAATATACCACTGCTGTTTAGTGAGCATATGCATTCGAGAATTCAAAACTTTCTGTTTGGCATAAGCATGGCACGAAATTCTGTGCTGACGAATATAATTAGTACGCTTCGTAAGGAGATTATGGACCGACAACGTTCGGAGGGCTATATTAAAAATCTATTGAAAAAGATTCTTGGCGAGACAACGCAGGATGAAATAATGCTACGTGATCTGAGTCGCATACCCGAGGTGCTCCGTCAGTGTATAGACGCATTTTGTCGCACCTTCAATGTAAGTCCCTCTTGTCCCAGTTGTCAGTGTTTCTAAAGTAAAACTCCATATCTGATCAGGTGGATCCGAGCACATTGTCTATGCACGAAACCCTACCAGCAGAGCCGAGTCCGCCGGCTTCCCCTTCTTTGCAGGATTTCAGCTTTTTTGACTCGAATGACGTGCTGGATACATCAATGTTGACTCCCCATCAAATGTCACTTAATACCTCCAACATGCAGCCCACAGTCGATCCTGCGCTGCTGCCAATTAAGTCAAATGAGATTAAACCGCTGGTGAGACTGCTGCACCGTATATCGGAGGCTATCAACAACAAAGTAAGTGCCCAACACCCTGTTTTTTTTTTTTGGGATCCAATTGGTGCTAATTTGCGTAAAATTCCGTTTAGTATGGCAGCCGAATAGAAGCTTTTTATGAGCGAGACGACTTTTACGGAAAGCTCTCACGGCAATTGCTGTACGCACCCATGACAGAAAAGTGGTTTGAAAAAAGCAATGGCAACGTGGATATTTACGAGAAGCGGCTACCACCGCGCGTTAGCCTACGACCGCTCGGCTCCATACCCTCGATATGTCTGATGATATTTGCATTGTGTTTTGGCCACTTGTGGTGCGGTGAAGCAATAATTGGCCTACTGCTTCTCTGTACAGTGCTCCTTATTTACTGCATGATATTGGCATTATTGTCATAAGTGATTTATATATGTTTTCTGATTAAAAAATTTATATATTTATAAAACCTGAGCTTTTTGTGTTATGTGCTAATTTAATTTAAATTTGGCCAATATTTTGACTTTGAAGGCAGTGAACTATACAAATGACAAAAATTTTGAATGTTTCCCACAGTGAAAAGCTTATGAATAAACTATCTCATCATCACCGATTGCTCGACGGCTTTTTAAATGTTCATAGTATTCACTATGTCTTATCGCTTTTAATAAATAAAGATTAATCTTGTATTTTTGCTATGTCAAGCACGCATCGTCACTATTCCATTAGCAGTGAAAAGCTGCCACACAATTATTATAAATAATTGAATTAGTTGATGGACAATGGTTTTCTCAAATATTGAATACAGCAATCTTTTTATTTTGAATGGTGCGTATTGCATGATGCAAATTTGATTTTGTTGATAGACCTATAAATAGAATTGTTGCACTCGCGAAATTCCAAAAACCGTATAAAATGTTTACACAAATTTCATGGAATAAATGTTGATGTATATATATATGCTATATAAATTTATACGCGTATCTAAGTATTAATACAAAACAGAAAGCAAGTATTTGTTTCATATCGTTTATATATAAGTATATATGTATATAATTAAACATGTTTACATATGAGAAGTTTCAACCCTAATGAGCTTATCGCAAGTGGATTGATACGTAGGAATTCATCAGTCAATTGACAGGTTACTTATGCAAAGTGAAGGAAGTGAAATGTATATGAAGTGAAGTGTATATAATTCGTGAAGTGCTCAGCATTTAGATTATGCTATAAGATTATATTAAATTGCATTTATGGTTAAGAGATTGTGGATTTTACACATTCAGCGCGCACGATAAGATTATTTTAGGCTGGGCGCATAGCTGTGTGAGACGGCGGCACACTTTTTCAGCGAGATTAAAGCGATCGGACGTGTTGTGCACTCCGCGCACAAATTAAAAATTCGAATAATTCGAATTAAAAATGGATTGTAGTGCCAAACCGACGCGTAAAAATCCATGTGCGCAAGCCAGTATTCTATCCCGTCTAACATTCGCTTGGGCTGTGCCATTGTTATTACGGGGATGCCGGCAGGGTCTCAATGCGGACGATCTGACCGAGTGCCTGAAGAAAGATCACTCCGAACAGCTGGGTAATCGACTGGAGCAGTGAGTATTTATTATGATCAGGATAGAATTATTTCAATTGATTGAAATATGCTCGTTTCCAGTGAATGGCTTAAGGAACTAGCGACCGCCCAACGAAAGTCAAGAAAACCCGAACTTAGCAATGCTTTGCTGCGATGCTTCTGGATCCCATTTGTAGTCAATGGCATTCTGTGCGTCATATACATTGCACTCAAGTGAGTAATACGTTTTTTAAAAGCTGAATCGTTTATGAATACGTGCATCTTATAGAATGCTGATCGCTGCAATTCTAGCTGAGCTCCTGCTGCAGTTGCAACAGAAAGTGGCAGAAACTGTCTTATATAAAATTGATGAACTGCCTCAATGGCTCAATAATAATTCGTCGGGTACCTTCAATATATCCTCGCCCGAAAATGTCGTCGACAGTAAGTAGAAGTCAAAGTATTCACAAATTACATCATTTGATTGTTTCCACATCGTATTAGCCAACAGCTCCAACCAGACTCGGTCATTGGGCACGTCGGATGGCATTTGGTACAATGTTTACAGTCTTGGCGTATGGCTGGTGGCCGTCAATTTCGTCTCCTGCATTCTGTGGCATCATCTGTATTTGCGCCAACGTTTGATGGGTGCTCGCATGAGAATTGGCTGCTGCTCGCTGGTCTATCGCAAGACCCTTCGACTCTCCATGCGCGCAGTGGGCGGTACGCCAGCTGGTCATCTAATTAATCTCATTTCGAACGATGTAAGTCGACTGGACTATGCCTTAGTGTTTGCGCATTACATCTGGATCTTGCCTATCCACTCACTGGTCACCTGTTACATTGTTTGGCTGCAAGTTGGGGCTCCAGCACTGATCGGAGTTTTGGGACTGCTGCTGAAGACGGTGCCAGTGCAGGTGGCCCTGAGCAAGTTGACCGCCACTCTAAGGAAGCGCATTGCACGGCGGACAGATGTGCGGGTGGCCAAAATGAACGAACTTATGCAGGGCATTCAAGTGATCAAAATGTATGCCTGGGAGAACTCCTTTGAGACTGTGGTTTCAAATGCCAGGCGCAGTGAGGTGAAGCAGCTGCGCTATGCAAACTATCTATATGGATTTCAGCGCACGACCAGATTTTTCATACAGCGCACAACTTTATTTCTGACCCTGGCTGCAGCCGTCCTCATGGGTCAGAGCATTACGGCGGATTTTGTGTTCTCCGTGGTCATTTACTACAACACACTGCAACTCGTTGCCGCCGTTTACTTTCCCCTAGCCATTAACTTGCGAGCCGAGGCCGTGGTATCTATAGCTCGTGTCCAGACATTTCTTCTGCAGGAGGAGCGGGAAAAAAGTTTGGTAGGTCCACGGAAAGGTGACACAGGAACGGATTCTCTTGCTCTAACTAACATTAATGCCAGCTGGGACAAGGAAAAACCACAGCACACGCTTCGCAATGTTAATCTACGCATCAAAAAGGGACAGCTCTGTGCCATCATAGGTTCCGTTGGATCAGGAAAGAGCTCGCTACTCCAGTTGCTG
Source organism: Drosophila arizonae (assembly GCF_054131065.1). Classification (NCBI taxonomy): domain Eukaryota; kingdom Metazoa; phylum Arthropoda; class Insecta; order Diptera; family Drosophilidae; genus Drosophila; species Drosophila arizonae. The sequence continues at coordinate 14,118,770 of NC_142922.1, read as the reverse complement.
CTTAGAGAACTGCCAATCATTGATGGCAGTCTCATTGTGCACGACGAGATCTCGTATGCATCTCAGGAGCCTTGGCTGTTCAGTGAAACGGTGCGAAACAATATTCTCTTTGGGGAGAAATATGATCAAAAGCGATACGTGGATGTCACCAGCGCTTGTGCTCTGATTACGGATTTCCAGCAACTACGCAATGGGGATGAGACCGTCTTAGCAGATCGTGGAGCGTCGTTATCGGGTGGCCAGCGAGCTCGTATTAGTCTGGCTCGTGCCATCTACAAGCATGCATCCATTTACCTTATGGATGATCCGCTGAGCGCGGTCGATGCGCATGTTGGACGACATCTGTTCGACGAGGTGATCGGACCCCGTGGCAGACTGGCTCAGCAGAAGGCGACTCGGATTCTGGTCACTCATCAGGTGTACTTCCTCCCAGAAGCCGATTGGATTGTCGTAGTGGAGCAAGGCCAAATCGTTGTCCAGGGCACGTATCAGGACATCATCAATAGCGATGTGGATTTAGCAAGATTGCTAGAAACTCCTGTAAGAACTGAAGATATGAACGCTGAAAAGCAGGCACACGCTCTGCCACCCAATGAACCTGAAGATCACGATGAGCAAGAGGACATTGATGCTGTTCCTGATGATTCTATGCCGTTGAGAAAACGCACTAGGAGGGATATCAGTCAGAGTAACCATTTGGTGAGTTTTACGTCGATCTCTTTAAACTTGCTTATTATTAACTGACTGAGCATTGTAGTCAGAAGGTGGTAAGGATGTGAAGGTGCCTGAAAAGGACAATAGCCTAGCTGAGACTCAGGCAACGGGAGGGGTATCCGCACGCGTCATCCTCGAATACTTCAAGGCGGGCAGCTCATTGCTGGGCATTGGCTTCATGGTGTGCATCATGTTGCTATCGCAAATCGTTTTCAGCGGCTCCGATTACTTTTCCAACTTCTGGACGCAGCAGGAGCATCTACGCTCCCAAAGCGAGCCCACCAGTCTGAGCACCTATGAATGCATGTACATCTATGGAGGTCTCATTTTGGGTGTGGTCTTCATGACTACATTTCGCGGTTACCTGTTTCTCAAGGCATGCATGCATGCATCGAAAGTCTTGCACAATCGAATGTTCCGTTGCATTTTGCATGCGAGCATGCGGTTCTTCCACAATAACACCTCCGGCCGAATACTCAATCGCTTCTCGAAGGACATTGGCACCATGGACGAATGGCTGCCTCGACATATGCTCGAGTTTATACAACATAGTTTGGTTATATTCGGTATATTGGCCTTGATTGTCGTTGTAAATCCGATGCTGTGTCCCGCTGTAGTGGTTGTAACTCTCCTGGATATGCTCATACTGAAGGTGTATCTGCGACCCTCGCAGGACCTGAAGCGCATGGAGGGGATTTGTCGAAGTCCCGTGATTTCACATTTGACATCAACTTTATCTGGCATTTCGATTATTCGCTCTCGCCAGATGCAGAGCACAGCTATCAGGGAATTCGATCTGCTGCAGGATGTGCACAGCGGCGTTTGGCACTTGGCAGAGGCCACAAACACGGCGCTCGGACTGTGGGTGGATACAATCAATTCGGTATTTCTCGCAGTTGTTACATTTAGCTTTATTGGGCTCAGCGGAGGTTTGTCAGTCAGTCTGAGAGTAACCTAAGAAATAACCTGAAATAACTCTTCCATTCTCAGCCACTTTCAGCGGCAATGTTGGCTTGGCCATCTCTCAAGCCATTCTTCTCTCTGGCATGGTTCAGTATTGCGTTCGAGAGTTCGCCGAGTCACTCCAGCAAATGACAAGTGTTGAACGGGTACTGGAGTACACGGAATTGGAGCAGGAGCAGTCGCCACACAGTGATAACAATGAGCTTTCCCCACATTGGCCACAGCATGGAAAGATTGAATTTCGGGACATGAGCTTACGCTATGATCCAAATGGATTAGCTGTGCTCAATCACCTCAATCTAGTTATCGAGCCCGGCTGGAAGGTGGGAGTCGTGGGTCGCACGGGAGCAGGAAAGTCCTCGCTTATTGGGGCACTCTTTCGTCTGGCATACATTGATGGTGGCATCTACATAGACGACATCGAGACGGGCAGCATCTCACTGGAGACACTACGTACACGCATTTCCATTATACCACAAGATCCTGTGCTCTTCTCGGCCACCATTCGGTATAATCTGGATCCCTTTGGACGGTACAGCGACTTGAAACTGTGGTCTGCTCTCGAAGCTGTTGAACTGCGAGGAGTGATTCCTAGTCTGGACTTCGAGGTCACCGAACGTGGTAGCAATTTCAGTGTGGGTCAACGACAGCTCCTTTGCTTGGCACGTGCGATCCTGCGCAACAATAAAATCCTAGTGCTGGACGAAGCAACTGCAAATGTGGATCTACTGTAACTATATTTCAATCATGCTCAGTTCGTAGTTACTAGGCCCGTTTTCCTTCTAGCACCGATTCACTGATCCAGCGTACGATTCGTGACAAGTTTCAGACCTGTACAGTTTTGACTGTCGCACACAGATTGCACACTGTCATGGACTCGGATCGCATTGTAGTAATGGACGCCGGCAATGCAGTGGAGTTTGATGTACCACATGTGCTGCTACAGAAACCACACGGAGTACTTACACAGATGGTGGAGGCAACTGGCGGCGAGGCCGATGCACTGCGGCAGCTGGCCAGCAAATCATTCGAGGAAATGCTGCAGCCAGGCGGCAAGAAAATAACGGACGAGAGACACTTGCTCATGCTGCTGGAGCGAACTGCAGAAATTCTCATTGACAACCAAGTGCCATCGTAGAGACCTCGAGTCTGCATATGAAACTTTACTTTACTACTAAGCCAACATAAATTAGAATAAGATTACAATGATGTGTGTTAACTACGTATGTATGGGCTACAGCTTAGTTAATTCCCCTCACGTGCATTAGTGTATTAGGTATGAAGAATGGTTATAATGAGCCCCAGTCGATATTAGAGTGCTGCCACTTTCGGTTTGAGGGTCAGAGCCAGGCGTAAGGTCTGATTGGGCACAGTCACCATGCGCAGGATGCAGTCCACCGGCTGTTCATTGAGGCACTGCATGCTGAACTGCGAGGCGCACTTGCCAAGCAGCATGTGCAGTTGCTTTAGGGCAACGCGTCGCCCGATGCAGGAGCGCTGGCCAATGGCAAAAGGCAGGGTGCCATGCGACTGATGCACCTGCTCCGTCTGCCCGAGAATCCAGCGCTCGGGCAGAACTTTGAGCGGTTGCTCAAAGTGTGCCGGATCCCTGCCGGATGTGTAGAGAGAGATGAGCACAAGCGTCTGCAATAGAAATGCTGATAATCAGTCCGGTTCGAAGGGTATAAAGTGACTGCGGACAACTCACGCCTTTCTCCACGTAATGGCCACCTATTTGTGTGTCCTGCGGCATGTAGCGGCCAATGAATGGGGCAACTGGGTACAGTCGTAGTGCTTCCTTGATCAGGCCATGCAGCAGCTGCGATTCAGCTGCAGCTCGTTCTTGAGCGATGCGACGTTGCAGCGGCTGATCGCAGGAGAGCACATACAGGGCCCACTGACTGCTGAACGCGGTCTGTGGGGAATTGATAGGAAATTATTGTAACTAGAGATAGGTTAAACTGCTCAGCTGCAGACCGTGTCACCTGCTGCTATGACCAGATCCACGAAAATTCGTTTGATCATCTCGCTGGGCACCGCCGCTGCCTGCAGCTTGTGATATAAGGCCTCCTCCTGCTCCTGCTCCGACTGCGGCTGCGCTCGCTGCAAGCTAATGCAGAGCTCTATTATGGATGCACCCTGCTGCAGCACCTCTCCCACATTGCTCTCAAAGTCCCGCCAGATGCGCAGGTGCAACAGTTGAGCTAACCTGGGAGGAAAGTTCATCAGCCGCGAGCTGTGCTCGAACACCTTGTGGACGATTTGTGAGAATTCATCCAGGGCGCATTGCATTTCAGGGCACATCAAAACTCTCGAGCCGAACATGATGCTGCAGAGCACTGATGGATTCAACAGTTACTGATGGTTCTTCAATTGAATTGATTTATGGCCTCACCTTCGATGGACCAACGATACAATTGCCTCTCCAGGTCTGGCAGCTCGTAATGTTCTCCATTTGCGGCTGCCTGCTCGATATTCGTTTGCCATCTGTCAACCAATTGGCGCGTACAGCTCTCAATATGCACGTCCATCCAATTCAAATTACCGTTGAGCAGCAGCCGATTAAGTATACGCCTGTTGTGCAGCCACTCAGCGCCCTCCCTGCTCAAATTTACAATTCACGAATCGAATTTTAAGTGCGATTTGCAATTCATTTTATGCGCCACTTACATAAAGAAGAGTCCACGTTGGCAGTCATGTCGCTTGTTATAGAACGTCCAGGCATCCGGCAGCGGATGCTGTGGATACTGACCCTCTTGCAGAAAGAGACTTCGCATTAGATTCGCGGACGATACGAACACTGCATCCTGGGTGCCGCCCAATTTTTCGCGGAAAATAGCTCCGTATTGCCGATGTCGGGCATCCACATATTTATGAAGGCTTTATCGAGAATGTTTTCAGATAACTGTCTTTCAGCTCAAGGAAATCTTCACACTTACTGCGGTGCTCCGCCGGCTGCTATCAAGTCGAACAGTGTACCCACAATGGGCAGTCCTTTGACGCGTGGTATGGGCACATATTTGGGAACAATCTGCAGGCTGGGGCTTGAATAGCTGGTTTGCAGTTCAGCTTTAAAGTGAGACATAATGCGCAACAGCAGCGTCCGGAGCAGTTGCACAGCCCAACGCAGCAGACCGCCGCGGCACAGCATTTGCTTGGTCATCTCCTGGGAACCAGATCAGGCCAGGGAACACTCCGACACGCCCAGCTGGCAGACAGGCAGTGAAATACTCGTAGTGCCTACACGATTCTCTCCCACGACTCGACGTTGAGTCCAACTCACCACGGCACGACAAGGGCAAGGCCAGTCACAGAACTGACTCGACATGCTGTCCGGCTTGTGCCTTATAACCGATAACGGTCGAAAATAAAAAGAAAATGCGAAGAGTAAAGACGAAGACGAAGAGGCCGAGTTTTTGAGCATTCAAAGCCGCGATAAGATCAGCGGCACCTTGGTTGTAATGCTTGGCAAAATTGCTCGACTACCTGCCTATATTATCAGACAGATACTTGCCGCCTATTTGGCCGTCCCTCAGGCCAGTGTGCCTTAATAGTATGCGCAAATCCAATAAACGAAACTCCAACGAAAGTAGATGCTGAGTGGACTGAAAATGCGTTCGCCTCCGATATTGCTGGCCATGCAAATTGCGCAGGGCGGCCGAAGATTCGGCTTTCGGCGAGCGAGCGTTGAAGAGTTCCAAACATTATAAACATACGGCTCTGTTTTTCCTCGTACTTCTTTTGATTATCACGTTCCTCCAAGCTCAAGCGTTCCTCGGTTCTCTTTCAGAATTGTTTTGGTTTTGCATAAATATACATACATAAATATGTGCACACTAAAATAAATATACTTATGTACATATATAGCTATATATAGCCAAGAATCAATGTGAATCGCTTAAAATCATATTCATGACAGAAAATTTGAGAAATTCAGTCAATTAGTTAGATTAGATCCACCAATTAATTAATATTTATTTATTTGTTTAATAATCACACATAAATCTGTTTTATGTAATTAAGTATATTTTATATAATTAAATTTTATTAAAATTTAATTAATGCAAAAGATGACATACATATCTAAAAATATATATGATATATTTATATATGCACTCGATTTTATATTTTTAATTTAATTTAAATAAGAATATATATTCCTAATATAAATTATTTGAATTTTAATATCACACTTTTGTAGTCATGTGTACTCTCCACATTTTTTCTCGCTCAGCGAGCGGTTTGTTTGCCAAACCAAGCCGCTTGCTCTCTTTCGCGCTGGGGGAATGAAAACGAAAGACTGGCGGGCATTAGGTGAATGGTTTGTTCCATTCAGCTGCAGTTATTAGTTCTCAGTCACAATCGAGCTGTGCGGCGCGTCGGTGCTCGAATTGGCGGTTGGTCGGATCTGCGGGTTTATTAGTTCGCCAGTTCACTTGTCGGAGCCCAATGCTTGGTGAAATTTATGCACGTGTGCCAACATCGAAAGCATCAAGTAGTTTTCAAGCAGAGCAAAACAAGTGTAAACATATTCACAATTAATCAAATATAATATATATGTGATAAAGAACAATATATTGCATATATTTACGTAACTAAAGCAGGGTATGTGAACGATTCACCTAATATTCCATATGTATGTACGAATGTTCTGTATGTTTGTTTCGCGTAATTATTTCGTTGCTTTACGTCATAAAATTTACCCAATTCGATGCGTTAATATATTCACCCAGTTACTCATTGCCTTATACTATGCCCACTGTGATATTTTTAAGCATTTTGCTTTCGGTTAATGGCCAACAACCCTTGCCTTAGAGGCGTGGCATTGAATCGCCCATAGTATGTAGCTGCTCAGGTCTGGGCCAGCAGCCAGACAGCCACTTGCCGGCTCGTTGCAATAAGTCTAAACAATGACGATATTTTGATTTGTGCAATTAAATTTTCTACCATGTGTGTGTTTAAATATATATGTGTGTATATACATACATAATTGCATGTATATTTCCCGCTGCTAGACTTCAGCCGGTTCCATTCGCATGTTTGTACTTGTGTATAATAATTTACTTTCTATAAGGAAAATTAATCACACTCTGCAATTTGAGGCCTTTTTTTTTGTTATTTCATTGCAATTATTTATGATTCTAGCAACAGTTAAATAGATTTGTTCGAACAACTGTTGATATCAAGAACGAAATTGAGAGATAGAGACGCAGAGCGAATGGGCTACAAAGAGAGCAGCCAAAGAGAAAGAGAGAGAGAGAGAAAGAGAGTGGTATAGTGGAATATTTGCATTTGGCATATCTAAGAGCCGAATTTCGTAAAATTATATTTTTATACCCTTCACAAATGCAGTGCATGTTGCTTTTGTGAACTGTATGTAACAGGCTGAAGGTGGTGCGGTAGATCAGGAAACGGGGTGAGTCGAACGATCCATGTCATTTGTTCGCTTGTATGGACACAGGAATCTTATAAGCATTAACAATCCAGAGAACAAAATACAAATACACACATATGTATATAGCCGGAGAAGTATTACATAATTATATGTGTGTAGAAAATAAAAGTAGAATGATTGCTATAACAGCTCTGCGCTGGGTTCAGGGTAACTCCTATTCGGCCAGTCCTCATAACCTTACCTGTTTTTATAGACCACTCCCTATGATTAAAAATGGTTGTAATATCTAAATTTTACGTCTGTATATAATTTGTATATATAAATTATTTTAATGGCATTCGATTAAAGCAGTCTAACAATTTTTCATTAATTATTTATGTATGTACGTCTATTTTTTATTATATTTTATTTTTGTTATATTTTATTCATATTGGTTACCCGATTGCTATATGAAAACATCTAACAGCTGTCTGATTATAAGTGTTATTCAATATACGTAAATATATGTATATGCCTGATTTCCTTTGTATTCGGTCCGACTTATGTACAATACGATTATGTATACATACAAACAATCTTATAGATGTATATATCCATAAATGTATATGCTGATTTTTACAGTTTTGTCGTGACAACATTTTTATTAATTGATTGTTGTGGGTAAAACGTTGGAATTCTACTGAAACTTGAAGCACTGTCAACCCTTTATCCTCTGTATATATGTATGTATATAATACATACAATCCATTTATGACACAGAGAGAGAGAGAGAGAGAGAGCAATCACTTGCTGCAGACATGCACATAAAGACCAGTCTAGAGTCACGTAATTTAGTTATTAACTAAAGCTAAAGATCTTTACAGTCTGTTATAAAGATGTTTGTCTACATAATAGAAATGATCTTGAACTCCTCAAGAATTGAGTCTTAAACATTTATGTTCCGCAAAAATGAATAAAAATGGGTGCTGCTTATCGCGTTGGCTTAGATCTCACACACATTTGCCTTCTGTCTGACTGATATGTGCAGCAATTAATAAAAATTATTATTATTGTCATAAGAACGTCGCTCCAGATGCAATTTGATTTACGCACAAATGTCTCGTGTTATCAAATGCATACACAGGTCAAATAAATAAACAATTAAGTGAACGACCGATACGAGCGGATGCCAATGCATTAAATAAATACAAACATTATCCACTTCAGAAACTTCAGTCTTGATTATTATTTGTATTTATCTAGTTGTGTCTATGTAATTATATATATTTGCCATACAACCGTAACACAGAACAGCTTTACACTTACACAAATGAATCGGTAATATGACCTATAAGTAAAAAACATACATTTGTACACTCCACAATGTGAGTAAACCTCGGAATTCTATCTTTTACCTTATTATAGTAATTGTACATATAGTACTAACGGCAACTGTGTTATTTTGTATCTTCCCTATTGATTTATTATAAGGTATATATAATTAAGTTTTTATTCTATGTGTATATAGTATGCGTTTCATAAGTCAACTAAATATTTTAGTTCTCTAATTATACTCTGTTAGATCATTTGCCTTCAATAAAAAATAGTGCAACATCTGATTTATATATGGATGTGGCCTACGCATAAATTTAATCACGATGATTATTCAAAATGCTCTAGTTCCTCATATATTATTTTTGCCCAGTGAGAGTATAGTCTGATACTCTTATTAGCCACTAATGTGCAGAGCCGCCAACAGATATGTGTACATATACAGAGAGCTAGAGCTATTTCGGTGCAAGGTCGTCCGCTGTGTCTGTGACTATGGATGTGATAGTGCGAAGAGATAAGGAGTCATTGCGTATAGTCACGATTTCCCTATAGTTTACAGCCGGGCTTGATTGAATGTATGTGACCAACTGAGTGTATGTCGCGCCCAGAGATTGTGTTGCAAGCTTATCAACAGTAAAATTTATTAGACTGTTATATTTTGCTTGACAAAAGGTAACACACAGCGCTTCCATGACAGAATGGACAGTAGCGCCAAACCGGAACGCAAGAATCCACGCCAAGGCGCAAATTTTTTCTCCCAACTAATATTTGCCTGGGCGGTGCCTTTGCTGTATCGCGGATCACGAAATGGTCTGACTACAGATGATCTGACGCAATGCCTAAAAGAGGATCATTCGGAGCAGCTGGGTGATCGGCTGGAGGAGTAAGTAAATAGACTTCCGAGCTCAAACCCAAACTTACGCCAACTATTTGTGACAGTGAGTGGTACAAGGAACTGGGGCGTGCCCATCGTAAATCTAGGAAGCCTCGCCTGCGCAATGCCTTATTTCGTTGTTTCCTGGGACCCACGATAGTCAACGGACTCATATGCCTTCTCTATATCATCATGAAGTAAGAGAGTGCTTTAGCATTATAGAACGTAATAAAAACAATGATAAAAATAAAATATGTTTGTAGAACGCTGATACCAGCCTTACTAGCACAGCTGCTGCTGCAGTTTCAGCATCATGCTAATCCCGTGTCGACAATGAGGGCAGCCGAAGAACAAAATATTCGCAGTATGCTTAATCGCACAGTGCGGTCTGTGGCAACACCGGGGCTAACCTCAGATGATGGAACGAGTATGTAGAGTCCACAAATATATAATTTCTATTGCCTAAATTGATTTCATCTATGTTTACAGTCCATTCGCCAAATGCATTGGACAGCGATGATCCAGTCAAGCAGCTCGTGAAGAGTGACTTCGAAGATTCCGGATACAATGCGAGCCAAATGAATGCTTTTGAGGAGGGTTTTTATTATATCTGGAACGATGTTTACAGTCTTGGCGCGGGTTTGGTCATTTCAACCTTGATTTGTTGTTTTATGGTGCATCATGTTGACCTGCGCCAACGTCTGATGGGCGCTCGAATGCGCATAGCCTGTTGCTCTTTGATCTACCGAAAGACTTTGCGGCTGTCTATGAAGACGGCGGGGCAGACACCAGCTGGTTATCTAATCAATCTACTCTCAAATGATGTCAACCGCCTGGATTACGGCTTCATATTTATGCATTGGATCTGGATTATGCCACTCCAGGCGGTGCTTACCTGCTATTTAATATGGCTGCGTATTGGTATCCCGGCCTTAGTGGGCGTCATTGGATTACTGCTGAAGACGGTGCCCATACAGTCGGCACTGAGTAAGCTAACCTCGGTGCTTCGCATGCGTATAGCTGAGCGTACGGATGCGCGCGTTGGAATCATGAACGAACTAGTGCAGGGCATTCAGGTCATCAAGATGTACGCTTGGGAAAAGCCTTTTGAGGCGGTGGTCGCCGAGGCCAGACGCCGCGAGATAAAACAGATTCGTTACGCTTCGTACCTGCGTGGATTTTACCTCAGCACTATGGTCTTCACAGAGCGTTCCACTTTGTATATCACCCTGGTCGCAGCTGCTCTCATGGGACATACAATTACAGCTGATTTCGTATTTTCGGCCGCAAGCTATTATAACATCCTACAGTTGGTGGCGGCCATTTGGTATCCTTTGGCTGTAACCTTTGGAGCCGAAGCATTGGTCTCCTTGCGTCGCATTCAGGACTTTCTTCAGTTGGAGGGTCGTGATGAGATTGTCAACGGATTGACGCACAAACGACAGCAGGACATCGGCGAGACACGTGCAATTGTCCTAAAGGACGTCAGTGCCAACTGGGACAAGGAGCGACCCCAACGCACGCTTCAGGGCTTTAATCTGCAGATAGAAAAGGGTCAGCTCTGTGCGGTCATTGGTCCGGTTGGAGCTGGAAAGAGTTCGCTGCTACAGCTGCTACTTGGCGAGCTGCCCATAGTCGATGGCGGTGTTATTATACAAGGTGAGCTCTCATATGCCTCACAGGAGCCGTGGCTTTTTACTGGCACCGTCAGGAATAATATTCTATGTGGCGAGCAATACGAGCGCAAGCGATATCAGGATGTAACGAGATGTTGCGCCCTAACCACAGACTTTCAGCAACTCAGCAATGGCGACAAGACCATCGTTGGAGAGCGCGGAGCTTCACTATCTGGAGGTCAACGGGCTCGTATTAGCTTGGCGCGAGCCGTCTACAAACCAGCATCAATTTATCTCCTGGATGATCCCTTGAGCGCGGTTGATGCCCACGTTGGACGACATCTGTTCGACGAGGTGATCGGACCACGTGGCAGACTGGCTCAGCAGAAGGCGACTCGGGTACTCGTCACCCATCAGGTGCACTTTCTATCAGAAGCCGATTGGATTATCATTGTGGATCAGGGTCGCATTTTGAGACAGGGAACTTATACGGAGCTGATCAATAGTGACCTAGACTTTGCCAAGTTACTAGAGCGTCCAAAAGAAGCGGATGATGCTGGTAATAACTTGGACTCATCGTCAAGTTTAAATGGGCAGGAAAATATAGAGGAAGACGATGATATACCCTATATCGATGGTGTTCGGGATGGCTACCATCCATTACGGAAACAAAGCAGCTCCACACATGGCAGCAAATCGGTGAGTGGGCATCAGTAAAATACTAATTTATTTAATAACAATTATTAATAATAATCACAGCTGAACAGCAGTGACCAAACGGAAGCCGATCTAGATGATGATGAACTGGCTGAGACTCAGGGCTCGGGCAGCATCTCCCCGCGTGTGTGGTATGAATACTTCCATGCGGGCAGCACGTGCTTGGGCTTTAGTTTCATGGTGTGCGTCATGCTGATGTCGCAGGTGGTGTGCAGCTGCTCCGATTTCTTCGCCAATATCTGGACGCAGGAGGAGCATCGGCGATCCCAAGGCGAAGCCACCAGCGTTAGCACTTTTGAATGCATTTATATTTATGGTGCTCTCATCATTGGCGTCGTGATTATGACAACGTTTCGCGGATTTTTGTTCTTCAAGACCTGCATGCATGCGTCCAAGGTGCTACACGATCGCATGTTCACCTCGATACTGCACGCGACCATGAGATTCTTCGACACTAATCCCTCTGGTCGTATACTGAATCGGTTCTCCAAAGATATGGGTGCTATTGATGAGCTTTTGCCGCGTGCCATGATGGATTGTATACAGATTGCTCTGGTCATGTTTGGCATATTAATTGTGATCGCTGTGGTGAATCCTGTACTATTGGCTGCAATGATAGTTGTGGCTATTATAGATATGCTCATATTAAAGCTCTACCTGCGCCCCTCCCAAGATCTAAAGCGCCTAGAAGGCATTTGCCGCAGTCCAGTGTTCTCCCACCTGAGCTCGACTTTGACGGGTCTTTCGATCATACGCTCACGTCAGCTACAGGATGTTGTCGCCAAGGAATTCGATCTATTGCAAGATGTGCACAGCAGCGTCTGGCAACTGACCATGGCGGTCAATACGGCATTGGGGCTGTGGTTGGACTGCGTCAGTTGCGCGTTCCTCACGGCGGTCACTTTCAGCTTTATAATCGCCAACGAATGTGAGTTTAGTAACTTTAAGGAATTCGCAACCGATTTGACAACTAATCTTAATAACCATTTACAGCTACTTATAGCGGCAATGTGGGCTTGGCCATATCACAGGCTATGATCCTAACTGGCATGGTGCAGTATGGTGTCCGTCAGGTGGCGGAGTCACTGCAACAGATGACCAGTGTGGAGCGTGTGCTGCAGTACACGGAGCTGGAACAGGAGGAGACGACAAAGGGTGTGGAGCCCTCTCAGCAATGGCCCACATTGGGGCAGGTGGAATTCCGTGACATGAGTTGCCGCTACGATCCCAATGGCTCGGCTGTGCTCAAGCATCTCAACCTAATCATTGAACCAGGCTGGAAGGTGGGAATTGTGGGTCGCACGGGAGCAGGAAAGTCCTCGCTTATTGGCGCACTCTTCCGTCTGGCATACATTGAGGGCGGCATCTACATAGATGACATCGAGACGGGTAGCATCTCGCTGGAGACACTGCGTGCCCGCATTTCCATTATACCGCAAGATCCTGTGCTCTTCTCGGCCACCATCCGTTATAACTTGGATCCCTTTGAGCGTTACAGTGATGCAGAGCTGTGGCGCGCTCTCGAAGATGTCGAACTGCGAGCTGCGATTCCCGGTCTCGACTTTCTGGTCACCGAACGTGGCAGCAATTTCAGTGTGGGTCAACGACAGCTCCTTTGTTTAGCTCGCGCGATTCTGCGCAACAACAAGGTGCTAGTGCTGGACGAAGCAACTGCCAATGTAGATCCACAGTGAGTTGATAATTAAGCTACTCTTGAATGACTTATCAAACAGGAATATTTATCTCTACAGAACGGATTCACTGATCCAGCGGACAATTCGTGTCAAGTTCCAGCACTGTACAGTATTGACTGTAGCACACAGACTGCATACAGTCATGGACTCGGATCGTATTATTGTGATGGATGCTGGCAGCGCAGTGGAATTCGATGTACCACACCTGCTGTTGAAGAAGCCGCACGGAATACTCAGACAAATGGTCGAGGCCACCGGAGGAGAGGCCGACACGCTTAAGAGTGTGGCCTACAACTCGTTCAAACGTATGCAGCAGGAGCGTGAAGAGAGAAGATCAAGCGAGGAGCATGATAATTAAGCTCGCATTTAACTCCAGACTTGGCGTTTAACTTAAGTTACTTAAACACCATCAAGACTTGGACAATCAGCACAGTCCCAGTTAACACGTTCGCTGTAATGTGAATAATAATCATTATCATAATCTTTTTAAATTGAACATTCTACTTAAACTTGTTAAATATGTCCATTCTTTAGTTAGATGTATAAGGTCTACTCAAATGCAAAATGATCTAAAATTAGTTAATGTTTTCCCAGCGTCCATTTGTACTTGATTCATATTATTTGTGTTTGTTTTTATATCATCAGTAAATTTTCTACGTACGGGTTATTACTTAAGCAAAGTTTAAGTACACTGCCTTATAGATTAGTTGAACGAATGCATTGTACTTAGCAATATCTAAATGTAAGAATAAAATGCATTCAAGGGCTAAGTGAAAAGTTCCTATTTCATACTAATCTTATACAATGATGAAAGGAAGAATCGGTTATTGTTTTGGATATATATATTTGGCAACGTTTACCTTTTGATAGTCCAGATATTTTTTGTAAATGAAGAATTTTTCACTTAACCTAATTTAGGTGTTAATAAGAAAATTAGGAATGGTTATAATATGCACTAATTATAAACCATCTACTTATAACTCAAGGTTGGATATAATCTGACCAATAAAGAGCAAGCAGTTGCATTGTGAAATCTTGTACTTGAAACATAAGTTAAGAACGGTGGAAATTAATAAATTTATTAAAATATATATATATATATATATAATTCTCATAATGATTGCGTTTTGACGATTATAGCAGGTTGAATGTCACAGTAAGGATGATAAACAATGAGCAACAACACATACAAGTAAAATGGAATTACATGGAAAACTTGGTAAAGCTATACATCATTTTCTCGATAGTCGATCTGCAGTCTTCGAGCTACGTCCTGCTGACGATTTCGCCGCAGAAGTGGTTTGCTGCTCGTAAGCCACTGGCGGTGTGCCATCGGCGTAGTTGACCGCTGAGATGCGACTTTCGACTGAGAATAGTTGGGTGTCTCCGCTGTGCACCGAGCCCGTTTTGTCTTGCGTGGTGTGAAACGAGCCAACGGGTGTCGAAGTCTTTTGTCTATCGTTGGTGCCATTGGTGGCATGTCCGAGCGCTGGAGAGTTTGCTGAACTTGGAGACAGAGAATCAATCACAGATTGCAGAAAGTTGCTTTTTATCGATTCGTCGGTACTCTCGGAGTTGCTGCCTCTACCGACCACACGGTGTTTCAGCAGCTCTTTGGTAAGAAATTCACGCAAATTAAGTGACCGCCCCATCTGACTAACATCTTGCGGTGCCTCCGTAGCTGACTCTCTGAATGAAGGTTTTTCTACAGTGCCGCCACAAAATCGTTGATGGAGCCCTGATGAAGCACTGCCGGCGCTAGTGTTCATTGGCTCAGCAGTTTGCGGCTGCTCCCTCTGATTGAGAGTGAGGGCAGCCATGCGCTCTATATCCACCTGCACTTCGATAGTCAACGGCGACCTGGACAATGGTGCTATGCCACTCTCATTTGGCGAATATGAAGTGACATCCGGAGGTGCGCTATCGCGACGTGTGCTGCTGGCTATTTCCTGGTCAGGCATCTCGCACGGTCGTGCATCCCGTTTAAAAGATGACCTGAGTATGCGCCTCTGGCGCAGCTCTGCTTCAACATTCAAGGAATCGCTGCTGTCCAGGCTGGCGCTGTCAATTAGCTCCCGTTGCTCGGGGGGCTCCCTCTCCAGCAGCTGTTGTATGTAGTCGCGTCTGTTAGGAAATTCACGTATACTGATATTCTGTACGTGCAGGCGGTGCAGGAGCTCATCGGCTTGCAAGGATTGCTGATCCTTCGTACTGTCCATATGGATTGCTGTTGCGGTAATGTTATGTAAGTAAGCACTGATACTGGGAAACTCGCGATAGTCAACATCATGGCTTCGTTTCTTGATGGCTTGAATGAGCTCTTCAAATTCGTGCTGCAGCCGACTGGTTTGATTCGTATCCATGTTCACCAGGTCAAGCTGTAGCTCCCGTGCATACTGGAGGAAACTGGGAAACGAAACAGCTGTCGGTGCTGCAGGCACAATATGCGACTGCGCTGGCGTATCCACCTCGGTAATGGTGGACAGCTCGTGAGCCAGCTCCTCTGCGGTTAGCTGTGGGCTATAACGACGTATTGTGGCTGGTGGCCCCTTGCAGCGACGCGCTCCACTGCTCGGTGTGGAGGGGGGCAACGACTGTGGCTCGGGCTCTTGGAGATCTACCTGGCCCAGCGCTGTTAGCGGTCGTGAAATAGATATACCGCTGTCCAAACTGGCACCCGTTGGCTTGTTCTTCTGCAACGGCAGAGCTTCAGACTGGGATGTCGTCGTATTATGGCTGTCACTGCGCTCTGATGCGGAGCGAGAGCGTTGTTGCCCTGGCAACGGCGGCAAATCGTAATACTCTGTGGAGTGGCGATCCCCTTCACTGGCCGAAGTTAGTGTGACTTCGACCAGTCGCTGCTTTTCCTCTCGCACCTTGGTTATTAGTTCCGTTAGCTCTGCAATACGCTGGGTGCAGTTCTCCGTGAGTTTAGCATATCGTTCGATCTGCTGTACTGAACATTTTTCCGTGGTCGGAGATTTGCTCTTGGTTGCCTCCGCGGCTTGGTTTCTCTGCGCAGTCGTAGTCGTAGCTACTTGATTCTGTGTCGACTGACGAGATGCCATATCCGCCTCTACTACCGCACGGTTTGTGGTCGTCGGTCTCTCAAATTGTTGTCGCTGCTGCCGGTGCTGCTGTTGTGATTGCTGCGACTGCTGCGGCTGTTGTGATTGCTGCGGCTGTCTCTGCTGTGGTTGGTTCGGCCGCGGTTGCTGCTGCTGCTGCCTCTGCTGCTGACTCTGCTGCTGCCTCTGCTGCAGCTGACCCTGCTGCAGCTGACTCTGCTGCAGCTGACTCTGCTGCAGCTGACTCTGCTGCTGCTGCCTTTGATCCTGTTGCTGCCGACCCTGCTGCTGCTGCCTTCGCTGTTGCTGCGGCTGGTACTGTTGCCTGGACAAGAGTGTATTCCATTTCAGATGATCGTCATCCATGTTGCGTTCCCTATCTATTTGCTCTCCCTGCTCCTGTCCCGTTCTGTCTTGATCTTTGTGTTGACTGCGCAACGTGTCCTCAAGCTCAGATACAAAACAACGATTTTCTTGGATAAAGGCTTGCACACGCTCCATACGCTGATTGTCAAGTAAAGTGTCATTTCCTAAGGAATCAAGTGGCAGATTGCTAGGATTATTGATGATCGATTCCGTTGGGGTTGCCACTTCAGAGCCGGGGGCACCTAACTGATCTATGGAGGCGCGCGACATGCCTAGCAAGCGATCCACATAACGAACGAGCATTGGATGCAGAGGCTCAGCAGCGGGTTGACCAGGCAGCGTAGCGCTGACTGCCTCTACAGGATTTGTGTTTTTATAGCTGACCGGCGGCAATTCGCGATACGACGTTGAATTGGAATCTATTGAGTTCTGTCGATGGACTTGAGCAGTTGTAACTATGGGTGATTTGTCACTGGGCTGGGAGGATGAAGATGTGGTTGGTTTCGACTTGCTCTGCAGTTTGTCCATAGATTTATGTTTGGGAATACACTGCTTAACACTACCGTCGCTCGTCACCTTGATTATGATCTCGACAGGGCCATCATCCTTTTTCTTGCGCTCCTTCTGACCATCGCTTTGCTTCTGCCGCTTGTATAGCACGCGTATGCGTTGCTCCAACAACTCCTCCTTCTGCCGCAATTCCATCTCTCGCTGGCTTATATTGCTTGCACTGCCCGTGAATATATTGGCGCGCTCTTTGCGTATCGAGTCGATCACTTTCTGGGCATTATCGTCCGTCATATCTCCCGCCTGCAACTCGGCCAGCAGTTGTGTGCGAATTTTTTCGATGCGCTGCAGCAAACTCCTTAGCTTCATTGACTTGGACGAACTGCTCTGCATTCCTTTGAGCTCTGTACGCAGCTGCTTACTCTGATCATCAACGTATTCTAGCAAAATAGAACAGCAGCTGGCCGTGCTAACAGCATCATCTATCTTGCTCGGTGGGTCACCCACATTGATTGCCTCCGGTACGCTCGCTTTGCCACGGACGCTTCCTTTGCGAGGTGAAACATGCTTGGTTACGCCCACTTCCGGGCAGGTAACAATGGCCGGACGCAAGAGCATCTCCTCCATAGCTGCGTTCATTTTCTGCTCACGTCGCAATGCTAGATCCGCGTAGCGGTGACTCGGCACGAAATTTGCCTGTTCGGAAAAGGATTTAAAATTGATTAAGTGAACAAGGTAAGAAAAGTATATAGCTAACATCACTCGGCAACAGTTGTGGCTGCTGCTGTGCTAATGCCTCCAATTTCTGCTCCAGTTCGGCGCAATCGCGACGCACCTGCTCGCGTTGCAGTGCCTTCTGACCACGTTCATCGGTGACTTGGCTACAAGAAATCATATTAAATTCCACTGTCTGATAATTATTAATAGCAATTTAGCAATACCGTAGATTATTTAGTTCCAGTTCGCGTAGCTGCCGCAGCTGATTCTCAATGCGTGCATTCTCCATGGCATTCATATTTGTGCAATCGTGCTGATCCACTTGCACGCTTTTCTCGGGCGCCTTATAGTTGCGACGATACTTGTTATTGTGATCATAGAACTGGACGTGCCCAAGGTTACTGGCTGCACCAATCTGTCCTTTCGAGGTACCTGCCGATGGATTGGTCATCGTGTTAGAAGGAACACTAGATGCCGAGGTTGGAACTGGCAGGGTTTTTCCGGGACACTGGCCCATGGTTGGCATCGTGGGATAAGGTGGCATAGGATAGGGTACCATATTATAAGGTGGCATCATCTGTGGTACGTACATTGGATGCGGAGGAATGTAAGGTGGCAGTGGGTGCACACTCATCTGTTGCACTTGCATCGGATCGAGTGGTGGCTGCTGCATGTGAAACAGTTGTACGGGTGGTTCTTGCATGGGATTCGTACGGGCTTGCTGTTCGGCCGCTGCTTCCTTCTCCGGATTTTCCGTGCCAGCAGCATTGGCTGGCGCTACACTGGCTGGTTTCATCGGTGCTGCGCTGCGTCTCAATCCTGCATCTATGACCTTAACCGGAGGAACGGGCGGCTTATTGGTTCGCAACGAGGAACGTTTTGGAATTTGCTGACGATTGTCTGTTGGTAACATCTTAGATTTTTGATTAGGTTCCTTTGCTGTTCGAGTAGGCGAAACATTGGATGAGTCAGCTTGAGAAGCTTCTTTTGTTGGCTTTCTAGGGGACCGTGACGACGATCTCGTTGGACTTTTTGTGCGTTCTTCTCCCTCTTCAGCTGTTTGTTTCTGTGCGCCCTCCAAGTTTGTACTTGTACGCCGCACCAAGTCGCTGATTTGAGTGAAGCGTGGTCGACCAGGCACAGCAGCAGCGGTCGATGCTGGTGGTGGCTGCAATCCTGACGATTTGACAGGAGTGGGACGAACGACGCGACTAAATTTGCGATTGCTCTGCATGTGTCGATCGTTAATTTCAATCCCATTGCGTGTGCAGATTTCCAGTGAATCCTCACTTTCGGCATCCACATCTAGAATAACTGGCGGCGTCTTTTGTAGCTGAGTTGAGCCACTGCTCGCATCATTGGCAGCTGGTTGCGAGCCGTCATCGTCGCTGCTGTTGCTATCGGATGTTATTTCGAATATTTCTTCCTCCTCGTTGCTTTCGTTGCGATCGTTACTTGACGAACGTCTTTTGTCATGACTGCATTTACAGGAATGATGTCTTTTCCCTCCTTTGCAGGTACGGTTATTGCACAATCTGTTCTCTTTGCCGCCGGTTTCTCTCTGCCTGTCTACTTGTACTGGTGTTTGTGTGCCTGCAGTGGCGCGACCCGCCACATTAAGGCCCCGTGTTGCTGTTGAGCGCAGGACATTTGCTGGTTTGTGCTGTGTTGCACGTTTCGCTGCGAGTTGGCGACATTGTTGTATCTTCTCGGCTCGCAGCTGCTTTTGCCTTTCGGCGTTTTCGGTTTCAACCTGGGCGGCTCGATGGGCGGCCCCTACCTGAAACATGGAAGTACGGTAGTCCTGACATTTTTTGGCCACAACATGCTCTCGCCATGTATCTAACTCTTGCTGTTTCACTTGTTCCAGGGCTCTTAATTGACGCGATTGTTCCGTCGCCACTTCTTGGCGTATGTGGCGAGCCAAAGTGTTGGATTTCTCGCGTACCTTTCAATTTCGTAATATTATAGTGTAAATACAAAGAAGAAACGTAACTGCGTCTTACCTGTTGTAAACGAGTTATGCGACGCTCGTTTTCGAGATCTTTTTTAACGCGTTCGGGGTCAGCAAATCTATACCGTTGCTTACAATTTGTATCAAGTTTACCGCTTACTGTCATCTGCATAGTCATTGTCAAATAAAATTTCTACTAAATACTTGAAACATTTACTAACACTTAACAAAAACACTTTTTGACTATAAAATCAAAAGTCAACGTACAAAATTCCACAAGCGAACAAACAGAAGCGCAAGCGCAGATACAGTGATGTATTTATAACTCTATCGATAGTGCAGCTATAAATATATCGACGTATCATCGATAAATTAAAGAAAACCCAGCTGTTGTCACTTTTGTTTTGGTTACGAGATTGTAGACATTTAAGTTGCTTGATATTTGGGAATCGCATTACTAAAATGGCTTTCATGTTGCGTCAGGTATCGAAACCTGTTCTGCTAAGGTAGGAATAGTGATCAGGAAACTATAAGACAATAATTAGTTGATGGATTTACTTCCAGAACTCTACTCAATGGGAGTCCAACTTCAATGCGCCTAGCCGCTAAAGATGTAACTGCAAGCGCTCCAGCAACAAATACAACTCCACAACAACAGTTGTTGGTGAGCGAAAATTGCTTGAAACGTTTGCGCGAGATCTGTACCGATGGCAGCTTTTTGCGCATCACAGTTGAGGGCGGAGGCTGCTCTGGATTTCAGTACAAATTTGATTTGGACAGCAAGCTAAACGAAGATGATTTACAGTTTGGCGAGGACAAAGCTAAAGTGGTAATTGACACAGTGTCCCTGGACTATTGTACAGGCGCTACCGTTGATTATCATAGCGAGCTAATTCGAGCTGGATTTAGGATGATTGCCAATCCGCTCGCAGAACAAGGCTGCTCATGTGGTTCATCCTTCTCGATTAAATTGTAGTTAATAGTTAAATAATGTACATTGATTGTTAAACTTTAGTGAAATATTTAAACACACAGATATAAATTTATTTAATCAGCTATATACACACTGCATCGATTGTAAATTTAAAAAAATATGGTATTGTTGCCGCAGAGCAGTTAGTTGGTTTTTGGGTATTTGGCTTACTTATTAGGTAAGTCGTCGACCTATCGAAATGAATTGCTTTTCAAAGGCTTTATCTTAATGTCAAGTTTATCAACTTATCAACTCCGTCTCTGTTAATTCCTGATTGTATGAAAGGTTCGTTTATGCAATAACCAATCAGCTTACAAACAGGGCAGAGCTTAGAACGCAGCCCGTGTATAGGCATTTGGACAGTGGCCGGGCCCTTTTCTATAATTTGTAATATAAAGCAAAGCGACAGGCCGAAATTCATTTGCACGCAGCCAACTGTTCGCTTAAGCTTATCACTTGCTCTGTCAGTACGCTGATCTGCTCCTCGTAGTTATATCGAGTCGTGGACTGTAAGAATAGAGTCAGTTATTAGAATTTCTTTATTACATGTAATTGTATTTGGATTACCAACTCCTCCTCGAGCATTTGCAGGGCACTTCCCACGCTGGACAGTTGATCGTCCTTGGCTTTCAGTTCTTGCGTGGCATTTTCTAGGCAGATCTGCAAATGCAATATTTCCTGCTCAAATGACCGTACACGCGACTCGGCCAGCGCTTTGAGACGTAGTAGTTCTTCATATTTTTTGCTAAATGCGCTATATATAAGCTGCTCTTTGGTGGGCGGCTCGTGCGGTTCCTGCAGCGAATCACGCGCGCGCTGGCCGCTCTTGTTCTCCAGGCAGCATGGCTTAACGGTGATGCCAGCTGCAGCCGTACTACAGCTGCAAATACTGCTGGCATCCATCAACGTTTTGCTGAGATCCACATTTGTGTTCGAGTTGGAGTTCGAGCTCGTGTTTAAGCTCTGGTTAAGTTTTGACACCTCGTACTGGGCTCGCCAATGGGCCGACTCCTTTTCGAGTAGCGCGATGCGTTCTTCGGCAGTTAGTGTTAAGGCTATATTGGTGTTAAGCTGGTGCTGCTGTTGATTGTGGAGCGGCGTGCTGTCGCTGCCAGTGGCGCTCAAAGCATCCTCACTGCCAAGCTGTAGGCATAAGTAGGAGGTTAATATTTCATTAGGAAGTTCTTTGTTAAGCACTTGCCATGCTCGCGGCATCGACCAGTTTTGTTTCGAGTTCACAGTTTCTCAGCTGCAGCGCTTCCATTTCTTTGCGCAACCGCTTTTCCAGTTCATTCTGGTCGCCAATTCGTTTTTCTAGCTTCTGTTCCAGCTCCGATATGCGTTCCGTGTGCAGCAACAAGTCGCGTTGCTTGTCATCTATCTACGGGTGAGAATTTGTTCTATCATGAGTATTCGTGTATGGTGTATGTATTGTATTTGGAATTATGCTGCTCCCATTTACCAATGACGTCAGCTGTGCGTTTTCCATTATTTTCTTTTGAAGCTCCTCGAAGATAAGAGCTTCCTGAGCTGCATTTATATTTGGCGCCTCACTGGGAGGCTCATGTTTACTGCCCCCTAAAAGCCCGCGTTTGTTTGTCTCCTTTTTCTTCCGAGCCTGCTCATGCACCGTTAGTTCCTGCTGTAGTTGGGAGACACGCGACTCTAACTGCTTGTTGCGAAACCCTAGTGAGTCGACTTCTTGCTCTGTCCGCCTCAGCGCTGTGGCGCTCTGTTGCAGTTGCTCACGAAGACTTGCCTCCTTTGCCTGCTCATCTAGCACCGCCTTCTTCAATACTTGCGCTTGTGCACGCAGCTTTGAGCATGGGCGGATGTGGATTAAATTAGATTAAAGCGCTTGCGAATGGGGCGTAAACTGTTGCTAGTTACCTTTGAGTATTCACTCGCCAGTTTTTGATACTTGGCCTCCGGCACTGTGGCATCCATGCTGGTCATTTTTTCTGCCATGTAGGCAGGTGAAACGCCAACTTGTGCACTCTGCACAAATAAAGATTTAATTGTTTAAACAAATAGAACTATTTTTGCGCTTAGAAAGTGCCAAAACTGCAATTTTAGTTATGGCAAAGCGACCTATTCATCGAATTGCAGTGATTTCCTAAATATATCGATTAAAAAGAGGCGCCAAGAAATTTTGTAACTTCGAATTTTTAAAGTGAGTCTATATCAAAAGTAGATCTGTAGGAGACTAAAATTGTTCAATTAATATTTTAAAATACCTGGATATTTTCCCTTTATTAATTTTAAAAACAAATATATATTTGTATTGTTTGTTATCGATAGCCCTTGGCATTCTTATAAGAAAAATCCTATCGAAGCTTACCGCCATTAATTCAAACAATATATTTCGAAATCAATAAACCGTTTTCTATAATTTATTAACTAATTCATAAAATACATAACTTATATACTTCAACATCGAACATTAGCATTAACTTAAAAATATATGATCGAATGGAACTTTTTCGAAAATTTTGTTTGACAGCTCTTTAAAAACCAGACCAAAACTTTTGGAGTAGCCAACCTTCAGTTCAGTAAATACCGTCTCCCAGTTCTCGTTTAGGAAACGATTCATGCCTTCAGACAGAGTTTTATCATTGAAAAGGTTCTCAAATTGCAAGTATACACGTTTGGGTTCCATGTTAACGCGGTACTCCTTAAGTCGCATATATTTCACACCATCCTTTTCGAAGGGTTCTCCAATCAGACGATGTTCAATCTTTGTATTCACAAGAGTTATGTTGGAGTTACCATGCCCTGTAATAGGCAGTAACAAAATGCGACCAGACATTTCGTAATCACCTATCATTTCAATGCGGTCTGTTTTGCTATCACAGATTATTAGATGCTTATCCAAATCGGTTCTGTTAAGACAGAAGAAGAAGAATATGATTTACAACATATTTCATAATTTGTTTGGAATTTTATCGCGATTCCGTTAATTACCTATATCGTTGAATCTTACTAGTCGAAATCATATCATGCACCTTCACATTTTTCAAGGTTTGACGAAGATTTATGGGTGCGTTACCGGCGTCTATAACAAGTTTCTTCACGGACAGCGGCTCTAGTGGCGGAATGCCGAATTCTTTGTTGCCTGTAGATAGTTTAATTAATTAAGTATCCAAGTAGCATAAAAATAGTTTCATTGTATTGTAATGTACTTTCTGTTTGGAGTTAATACTTACCACTTTTAAGCAATTGAATCGCATGATTCACAGCATCCACAAGACACTTGTCGAAGTTTGCATCGCGCTTACATTTCAGGAAGTTTTCGGCTACAATAAAAATATAAAATACATAAATACATATTAAAATTAATAGGTTTGATCATGACATTGAAAACAACTCGAGGAAGTCCCGCGTCAAAATGTGTAATTGTGCCAACATTAAATCGAAGATCAGTAAGTACTTCAGCTAGAGTTCGTTGGCCACAAAACGAGTTCCACACAAAGCCTTAAGCGAAGCAACAAAATAACAAATGAGACTTATATTCGTGGGTCTCAAGGTCAAGTCGCAGCGCAAGGCAATGTATTTATCTTCGAGATGTGGCTAAATAACAAAGCCACTCATGACCTACGGCAACATAGCCATAGCCACCACCACTGCTTGTGCATAATCATTTTGGAAAATATGTGTCATCGCAAGCGGAAGTGGTCCACTGACTGAGTGCAAACCCGTTTGCTGATATCGATATGCTAACCAGTTTCGATTACATAACATTTCCACTGGCGCTTATCGATGCAGTTGCAGTGCACTGTAAGTCGATGGCTCTCTGAGCTTGGAAGCTCAGCTTGTCCTCCCATAGTGAGCCATTAGAAAATATTACAGCGACCTTCGGGCCGTTAGCCAAAATGTTGCCACAAATAAACTTACCACCTATAAACAATATTGATCACGTTTTGGCCATAAACAGCGTTGGTGGCCCAGAGGCCACAGCCAAAAGCAACCGAAGCAAATGCTCAATATGTAAATAATAAAAATATAGCTAGCGAAATCACAAAGCTGCGAGCAATTTGCACTTGCTGCTGCTGTGAGAGCTGCAATAAAATTACTTACGCAAATCTTGCGCGACCGTTACACATTTAGCGGTCTCCTGCGCAACCAGAGCGATTAGCAGTAGCAATATAAGTGACGATTGCTTTGACATGATGACGCTCGAAATCGGATGCTATATGCGAAATCTATTGCCAATATGGACTGTGCCCAATTGCAGATTTTAATTCCAGCACGCACAGTCGCCGATACACAAACACGAACACACACGCACAAGCGCACGACAAATGTTTCGACTGCTGTTGCGTCTGCTGCGGGCTTTGTTTTGAGTGGTTCTGCTCTTCACGACGACTTATCACTACGCAATGGAGGCGGGATGCTTTAAGCGGCCGATTTATATACCGAGCTTCGGCAAAAGCTTCCTTCATACGAAATATATCAGAAAAAAAACATTCATGTCGAAGCCGAGCTTTAGCCCATAAACCTGCATATATGTTAATAAGTGTGTATGTATGTGCGTATGGGTGTATATTGTGTGTAACAACTTTAGCTTTCCGCCTGACCGCTTTGGAAAATGCAACCAATATCCATGTCCATTCGTGATCGTGAAGTTGCTGCAGAGCCGACTTCGCTCTCGTTGCAGTTAAATTCGGTGGAAACGAGTGTCGAACGTTGTCAGGCGATGCAGCAACCCTCAGATGCCCTTTCCAATGCCGTGGGGTGGTTCATTGAACTAGCCATGTACATACATATTCATGTATATATACGCAATGTGGTACGCACAGGTTGAGTTACGTCTTAATTGGGGTGTTATTACAGGGTAGCCGGTAGTAAGCAAATGTTAGTTATATGTTTGATTAAAGCCGCTTACGAGCATCGAAAGGCCATAGGGTTTTCATATATGAGCTCAAGGGGGAGTTTTCAAAGAACAAAGGTCTTTTGTATTGTATCATAGAAATCAAATATATAATATGCATATTTTACAAACACATTTTTGTACAATCATACAGAAGAGGACTTATTTTCATATTTAGTTTAAAATTCTGTAGTCGAATTGAAAGTACACTTAGTTCGTTAAACATTTTGGGTTTTTAATTTGGAAACCATTACGAATAATAAAATGAATAGAATAATATTAGCATAGCTATAAATTATTTTTAAAAATAATCCCCTCATTAACTTTATTTAATTAATAGTACTTTATTGCGCAGTTTGCATATTTCTCCTAGCTATGTAGAAACCAGTTAAAAATAATGTATGGATTTAGCTGCAATCCTACAGCATTAGATTCCCGTTTTATTTCGACACTTCAAATGCCAGTCAGTTCCCATGGCGATGGAGCTCAACCAATTAGTTCTAATCGCTGTCGCAAGAGACCACTAAAAAACCATAATTGAAGTTTGTTGCCTAAGTCATTTGTTTCAAGCCAAAAAAGAAAAATACAGCCTGAGGACCTCCGGCCTCCCGTTCGGCATGTGTCTATGGAAACTGGCGCAATTGTTGTTCAAACATAAACAAATGCTGCGAGCCGGCAGCTAAGCCAGCTAACGGGAATGCAGGTCGCTGCCGCCGCCGCTACAGCTAGTGTCTGGGCGTTAGTTGTGCGTGCAAACCGGTTGCCCCAAACGCTGAGCAGTCGTCGCTGAGCATTCTTTGAGTAGACAGACAATTTTTGGCCATCAAGGCATCATTACCGAATACGTGTTACAGCGCGGCATCGTCATGAAGAGATGCTATTGTGGCTACAGTGGTGGAAGCAGCATCTTAAAGCCGACAAGCCACGCCAACAAACTGCAGCAGCGCCAGCCACTGCGCAGCGATCTCTTATCGGTGACGTCATCGTCCAGGCAGAGCGCATATCCCACGCAGTTTGTAAAGCGACCCAGCCTGAAGAGAGGCGTGGTACCGCTGGGCTTGGGTCATTCCAAGAGCGAGCTCGCGCACAACTTCAGCAGACGCAATTCGGCAGCAACCACGTTGAGTCACTGCTCCAGCTGGTGCAGCAGTTGCGGCTGTGCTCCACAGCAAAAGCAGCGCGAGAATCGTGTCAAGGTACTGAGCTGGGACACCGGAGATCACCAAGGCAACAACAGCAGCGGTCACAACAACAACAGCAACAATACCCACTGCGAGTACACTTACAATCGACGTCTCTATGAGCAACGCGCCTGCGCCGTTAGCCGCTTGGCAACTGAAGGTCAGGGTCAGGTTCACAGTAGTATGTCTACGACTCCCTCGCCAACACCCAACAGCACATCGAGCGGCAATACTGAGCTGCAGCGCCTGCTACAGCTGCAGCAGTTCCGGCTGCTCAATGCCAGCGAGTGCTTCAGTGACCAGCGGCAGGATGAGTTGCGTCTGCAGCAGGCCTATGACAAGTTGGGCGTGGCCCACAATGCCAAGCGTGAGAAGAACAAAGCAAATGAGTGCAGGCAACAGAACATGATGGCAACAACAATAACAACTGCGACGGGTACCACGCCCTATGCGCTGCGTCAGAAGCTGCTGCAGCTGCGCCTACGCGAGGAGCAAGCCACTGGCCGAGGCTCGGGAGCAATGTGCGCGCCCTTGGAGAAAAGCTGTGCTCTCAAATATAATCGCGTAGATTAAATTAGTATTATATAGTCGGAAAATAGCAGTTGCCATAAGAAAGCCTTTTAAAGTATTCCAGAGAGCAGTTCTCAAATAATAATAAATATAAGCATTGACATTGTATAATCAAGAGTCTAATCAATTAATTAAATGCCATATTATTTAACTCACACCTAATTCGACTTTCAGTTAAAACTACGTGATGCCAATAATTTTTATTGCTATATGTATTTCATTTTTCATTTTAATAAAACAGTGCTATTTTGTTACAAGTGCTTCATGTTGATTTTATTTTTTTGTATCTTTTTTTTTTTTTTTTTGCTTTTGCCATTTTTTAGCTTTGAATGCGTTTGGTTTTTCTTAGTTGTCTTTTCAAATTTTCAAAAAATTACAAGTTTTTATTACGTTCATTCCGAGAGACTTTTATATATATATATATATATTTTTTTTGTTTGTTTTCTTTTTTGTTTTTAGCTGTTTGACGCAATTTTTGATATTACATTATAATTTCTTGTTTGTTTTTAAAACAGCCAATATCAACTATAATATTAAATAAGTTTTTTTTTGTTTGTTTTGTTTTGTTTACATATAATTATGCACGTAGAATTCAATACAACATTAAACAGAGTACTAGAGTGAATTCGGTAAGGGTTTAGGCTGCAGCTGGACATTCAAGTTGAAAACTCGGGTTGTATTTGTTATATTCATTATTTTTTAGTTTGTTTGTGGGGCGGGGGGATTATACGAACGAAACCTTTTTGGGGACTATTCACGTCGGGACGTACGTACATGCATAATAGGTATAATACTTGAATGTGGCGGCCTTTTGCACTAGAATGTACCGACTCTTGTGGCAAATACAAATAGAGCACACACACACACACACACACACACACGAATGTATCCACACAGTGCATGCATTTGTGTGCATGTATATATATAATATATATGTGTGTGTGTGTGTGAACGTCTCAGATGTTTTACAATTTGATGTTTCTTTATATATATATTTGTATACGTATATATTGTTTTTTATTTTTTATTTTGCTGTAATTTGTAGTTGTTGTTTGTAACCTTATCTACTGCGTCGATGACGTCAGCAGAGGGCACACAGTGCCACTCAAAAGTATGCTGCTTTTTTAAGCGCTGTTTAACCTTTTTTATTTAATTCTATGTGTTTTGTATGTGTTTCTTGCCTTATTAAGCATTTCATGGTTTATATGTATATTTTGTTAAACAAATATGTTTGTAATTGTTTTCATTATGGATTTAATTATATTTATTGTTTGTTTTACTTTGTTCTTTATTTTTTGTAGATTTCATATTTTGTTTTTTTTTTTTTCTTGTAATTTTCGATCATATGCTGCGTTTGTGTTACACAAACTCTATATTTAATCGTCAACGCATACAATTTAAAAATATACACAACTTTTTGTTTATTTCAATATTTTTGGTTTAAACAATTCAAACTTATGTACCTTCGAGCTAAATTTGCATTTGCTTTAAAACTAAGTAAACATGTAGTAGAGTTTTAATGATGAATAATAGTTAAAAAAATATATATATATAATCGCGCTAAGAATACGTACATACTTATACAGGGCATATGCATTCAACTCACACACATATCAAAAGCATTGATTAAAATTCACAAATAATTATAAAAATAACATTTTACCATTTGCTATATTAAAACACATTAATATATACTCAAAGGGGATAATCCCTTCCCTGGCTGTTGTGCTATGCAAAGAACCGAAAGAAAAAACAAATGCTGTGCAATATTTGAAAATGCAAAAAATACAATTGGAGTGTGCGTACACTTTTCGTACCTACTTTAGCTTTAGCTTTCTGCATGTATGTGTGTGTGCGTGTTTGTGTGTATGTCTGTATGTGTTTGTGTTTGTGTTTGCATTGCGCAAAGGAAAAACTATAACAAAATAAAATTAATACATTAAGAGATATTCTTGCTTATGCAGTGTTTAACACTGCAAGTAGTTTGAACTAAAGTGTCTCAATTTGTGTATGTGTATGTGTATGTAATTGCGTGTGTATGTATGAATTGGCTTTTTAGTATTTCGCTTTTGCGCTTTTCAAATGATAATAGGCTAAGTTTCATTACCTTAAAAACGTTGCTCACGATTCGATTACACATATTCGATTAAAAACAAACATTTCTGCGCATTGAATTGATTCTGTGTGTGCTTTGTTGTAAATTATTGTTGCTGTTTTTTGTTTGCCGCTTATTTTTTCTTATTCTTATTGTTTGCGCCGCGTGGCGGTGTTAACGGACGCCCTGAGCTGCCAAAGTTTGGATAAACAAATCGTCGCTTGTCGGCGGGTTTCAAAATCTGAAAGGAGCACATTAATGTGTCGTCCACGGACATCATGGCACCTTTGAAGTAAACAGAACAAAAATATATATAAGTACGTTATCATATTATTCTTAAATATACATACTGTAACTAGAGTCGCAGGCGTATAATCTGTTTTTCTGTTTGTATTGCCTGTGCCAATCACAATTTCTGTTTTTCGTTTGCATTAATTGTCTCAACAAACGTAAACCGCGACATCATAGTTTACTGATATCTGAGCCTGCGATTCTCACTAAAGACTTTGTTTATGTTCGATGACAGCGATCAAATGCTACAAGTCTGAGTCATATGTGGAAAATTTCTGCGAGCGCCCCCTTAATGTAATGAGATTACGTCAAATATATGATAATACCTCATCAACTTTGAATAACTATACTGCTGTTAGTGCCGTAAATGAAATTTTCAACGATACAAGAACGATTATGTAATTTCTTTTATGAAGCTTTCTAATATTGCATTATAAGACTAACATACGCCAACTTTAAGATTTGATATCATATGCAAACATATATAAAATATATATAGAGCATAGGATCATATACCTTAAGCCTTAAGAAAATATGATTCCTTATCAAAACATTAGACATCTGACGCATGCCAACATTTTTACACGTAAATTTCCATATTTGAGCGCGCGCTGTTTACATTTATTTTCTATTTTCTATAAAAGCGCTATACGCTGAGTTTTCCGCTAAACTGCCTCTATCATAACACTGAACTCTGAGCCTATTTATTTACTTGCAACTTCGTAATTGCTGTGCTTCGCCCGCAAGGTTATCTTCAAAATCTGTGCTAATCTAAAAATTATCTACACAAATTATACAGTATATGACAACAGTATTTGCTCGCATTAACAATTCTCTTTCAATGAGATAACACCCACGTCGTTTGTTGTTTAAAGTCCGGGATCGATGAGTATATACATGCACTATACATATACATATATGCATGAGTTGTATAAATATGTATATTTGTATATATATACATATTTCGTGATCACTCACCTGCATTGTCGAATTCACCGCAATAGTTGGGCGCCGAAAAGAGCGTAACCAGCTGGCGCTTGGCAAAGAACTCATAGCCATCCTCGACAACCTGATGTGCACGACATATAAGATCGAATTCGTGCTTCTGTAGAAATTTGCCGACAACCTTAGTAAATAGGAATAGAGCTTAGTATAATTTAATTAGGACACGTAGCTCTATACGTACCTCTGCTCCAAATGTGAAGCTTACGCCACGATCATTTTCGCCCCAACCCATGGTATCCTTGTCGGGATCAGACCACAAGAGATCGCATAACAGACCCTGATCGGGCACATCCGTGGGTCGCATAATGCGGCGTATTTGCTCCATTGAGGACAAATCGGGACTCAGGCCGCCGTGACAGCAAAAGATTTTCTCATCAACAATCGCAGCCACGGGCAGACAGTTGAAGCAATCTGTGAATGTTTTCCACAGCTTTATGGTATAACGTCGCTTGCATTCATCGTAGAACCTGTCAACGGGAGAGATGCATCAGTAAAAAGTCACATCAGGCACAGACATGAAATTTAAACAAATAATGCGTGATAAACGCTCGAGCGTTTCTCACGAAAGGCCATTTCCAATTAGATTATATCACAAAGTACGTATCTACATAAGAATAGCTGTCGCCTGTATGCAATTGGACAATTAAGTATCGAGAATAATGTGGTTAATGTAAGTATTCTAGATTTTCGATTTTCAATTAAAATTGATTTCAAGTTATGTGAAACTTAAGTGACAAACTTTATATGAGACACGTATTCTTTGTGTGCGCAATGTGTAATCCAATAAGAACGTATAGCAACAACGTTCTAACTTGGATTCCAATAACATTAATCGATAGCAGTTTTAGCTTCTTCATTCGAATAATAACATTCAATATGCAGTATTCACAAGAATTGCAATATTCAATATCACATATTAATGCAAATACTTGGCTGACTATACATTTTATAGATGATCTAGATATTAGCTTTTTTATATTTATTCATTTATCTTCACTTACCCGTAGATGCGATTGATGCTTGCGCATTCGTGGTTCCCGCGCAGCAAAAAGAAATTCTCTGAATATTTTATTTTGTATGCCAATAGAAGGCAAATCGTCTCTAGGGATTGCTTGCCACGGTCCACATAGTCGCCAAGGAATAGATAGTTCGATTCTGGCGGGAAACCGCCGTACTCGAACAGACGCAACAGATCGTAATATTGTCCGTGTATGTCACCGCATATCTTGAGCGGAGCCTCCAGTTCCAATAGTATCGGTTGCGATAGGAATATTTCACGCGACTTTAAGCATAAGTTCCGTATTTCACTCTCCGATAATTGCACATTTTTGCCTGGACGGGCACCACGTACTGGAGAAAAGAAAATTTGCATATAGCTGATCTGAGGTGCAAAGTGTATTAAGTTTATTTACCTTCCAACAGACGCGAGATAATGCTGTCAATGTTCATGATGATTTCGGACATGTTTTACACTGTAACTGCTCCTGATATTGTTGTAGTTGTTGATGATGTTGCTGCTGCTTCGCTAACACCTGCGCCTATTTCTCTGTCTCCGTCTGTTTTCTTATCTGTTTACCTGCGTCCGCTCTGATTGCTACTGCTGGCTCCGTTGTTTTAGCTTAAGCTTATGTATTTTCGGTATACGTTATGTATGTTATTTCATCGATGTGTGCGCGGACAACAGGGGGCGGAGGGCCACTTCTGTATATATGTGTATATGTGTGTGTGTATAATATATCTGTGTGTAGGAGTGTTTGTGTAGTTGTCGTCAGGTAATACACTTTAAACAGAGCTGCGTTGAGCTGCGGGTGCGGATTTTCAATGTTTTAGCTGTTACGCCATGTACGTTCAGCGTTTGTCACTGGTTTGCGTATTGTTCGACTGCGTTTTAGTGCATTTATTGCAAGCTATTGTAGATTTTTGCGACGTCAAGAAATTTTTTCGCGCAACCACACTTCGCCGCATCGCAATCTAAATTCGCCGTGAACGCGTATCGATGACATGGACAAATATCGATATATCGGGGGCTGATGGCCACCTGTATAGCGTTGCCACACCGCAAATTGCGGGTGGATGACAGCTGTATTTAAAAAAAATTTAATCTTATATTATTATTATTATTATTATTATTTTTTTTTTATTTAATTTATTCGACGTTATCTTCACTGCTCCTTCTGCTGCTCCCCGTATTAAACATAACACGCTTGCGCGGCAACGGCACAGGCTTTGCTTGTTGTAACTGCACCATATTGGGTTTGGAAACTACATGAGTCGCCGGTTTGGCCAGCAGTTGCTCCAATTGGGCTTTGAAATTTGGCTGTTGAGCCTTTGAACTTGTTGACGCATTATCAACCTTCTCATTGTCCATCTCCTGTGAAGCCGATGATACATCACTACCTTCATTAAGATCGTCATCGTCGTCCGTGGTTGTTAGCAAGGGATTTCTACGCTTCGGCACCTCCATTGGCTGCAAAGGTGTCTTATTTTTCAACAAAATCTGAGCACGTTCCGGCATCTTGACCGAGCAAAGATTCTCCACAAATTTACGTATGCGATTGCGTGTTGTATAGAAATTTGGATAGTCCTGTAAGAATACAAATTAAAATACATATAGAATTAGAAGTAGATATGTATATATGTACATATGTAAAATATATTTAATTCAATATTCCTTACCAATTTCAGTCTGGCTCTTTGCTGCGCCAGTTCAGCGCTCACACGTTTGGCGGATGTGTTGGAGATGGCCTTGGACTTCATATTGAAGCCATGCGGATTCAGTCTTTGGTTGATCAACTTGCGCGCATCTTTGCGTGTCATTGGCTTTGGTGGGAGTCTGAAAACATTCGAAGGTTCTTACATCACTTCCTGTTAAGTATATTTGCTACTTACCTATTCTTTAGGACGGATTTGATTTTTGGCGACATGAATACCTGTCGCTCCGGCTCAGAGGTCAAGACTTCACTGCCTTCATCGCTGATGCTCTCTTCACCGCTAAGGCTTTCGCTAATATCCGTGGCTTCCGGCTGCTCTGGCTGATTTATGGCGGCTTTCGGCTTTGGTTCATCCCTAGCGGGCGCCGACGCCGGCCCTGGCTTCGTATAAGTCGGATGACTGCTTGAGCTATTGCCACTTGCCTGCTCTTGCTTTTGTGCTTCTTGTTCCGGCTGCGGTGGCGGCTTTTCTATGGAATAGGTGTCATCATCACGTTTGGCTTTCAGGAACTCCGTCTCCACCAGACGCTTAATGCGCTCCATGCTTTCCTCCTTTTTGGGAAGAGGCTTGGGTATCTTAGATGCGGATGCTGCTTGTTGCACCTCAGCTACGGGTTGCTTACGCAGGCTGAGCCGCTTAAGATCCCGTTCCAGTGCTTCTAGTTTTTCCTTGTAGCCCGTTTCCAATTGGTGCACTACCTCCTCCAGCTTATTGGCGCTGACCTTTCCGATTTCGGCCACTTTTTCTGTGAGTATGCGCTCCAAGTCCTCAAGGCAAGGTGTGGCCACGCGCTCCTCGGGAGTTGCTGGTGCAGTAGCCTTCGTCTCCGCGTTCCGTTTGGTCTGCTCCAGAGCCAACGTTAGGTCTTCTAGTTTTTGGTTGATGCCCCGGATGAAATCTTCATTGCTCTGCTTGAGCTGTGCTTGCCAAGCTTCAAAGCTGCTCAGGCGTTCCGCCAGGCCGTGGAGCTGCTCCTTACGTTCGCTCGCCTCACTCTCGGCCGCCTCGATGCTAACCTCATCCTTTTCCTTGTATTCTCCCAAATTGCTTTGTATGCCCACATGACGCATGTTCATAGTTGATGTTGTCTGATCCTGAAGTTGCACCTGAAGTGGCTGCCCACTGCGCTCCTTTATGTTGCGCTCGGCGGCATTGAGACGCTCCTTCAACTGCTTGATTTCCAGCTCCATTTTGATGGTGTTGATGAGCTGCATATCGTTCTCCTTTTCTCGGACAGTCCCGCCAGCTGCCAAATTGGAGGAGGGCGTACCCACGCGATGCTTGCGCCCGATGTGCACGTTCAGCGCCTCGTTGCTGATGAAATTTTTGGTGCACATATGACAGG
The DNA here is from genome assembly GCF_054131065.1 of Drosophila arizonae. Lineage (NCBI taxonomy): Eukaryota > Metazoa > Arthropoda > Insecta > Diptera > Drosophilidae > Drosophila > Drosophila arizonae. The sequence continues at coordinate 14,083,832 of NC_142922.1, read as the reverse complement.
GAAAGACCACCTCGCGTATGGTCTCGATTTGCGTGATCTTCTTGTGAAGCTGCACCACCTCGTTGTTCGATTCGCTCAGAGATTTGCGCAGCTTCGCAATCTCCTGCTGCGATATTTCGTGCGCCTCGCGCAGCTCGTCGACGGTCTCGTCCAGGTATGTGCGGCAGCAGAGCAGGTACTGGATCGCATATTGCGACATGACAAAGTACTTGGCTATGCCGCCATCGAGTATGTGCGTCTCCAGCATGGTGCCCAGCGGCGCCTCCGATAAATGTTTCAGTGCATCGTCCACGACCTCCAAGTTTTGCTCACGCAGAATTCGTTCCGTCTCATAGGAACCTGGCGAGCATTAAAATTAACATTTTACACTCCTTAGGCACTACAACTAGCCATATTTACCCATCTGACGCCAGTCCAGTGGTCCATCTCGATACTGGCGCAGCTTGAAGCCCGCCTCTCGCATCACCTGTGGAAAATTGTTTTTGTGGCCCATTTCTGACTCATCGACAGCTGAAAATGAAAGTTCTTATATATTTTTCGACTTGATTCAATTGCTTGCTGCAATCGCTTTCGCTTTTCGTTATTTATTTGTTTTTGTCAGTGGTTGCTTGGTAACCGCTGACAGTTTGCTCCACTATTGTTGTTGACGCTGTCAGCTGGCTAGGAACTTGGCTTGAATATTGAGGGTTGGATTACCCAATAGCCCAGCCCTATTAATTAACTATGATCGTAGCTCAATTTGAGAGAACTTGACTACCCTTGGCTGACTAATATATTGTAAAAGTAAAAGTTAAGTAAGTAAAAGTATTCTAAAATTGTTTTCCCTTTAACAATTAATATTTACTATTTGTTGTATTTATTTGTGAAATAAATACCTGTGATAAAGTACCTTTCAAGTAAATTAGTATTCTTTAGAAATTTAGAAAGAAAATATTTGTTATTTTATTTATAAAATAATAGATATCAGTTATATCATTTATGTTTTTCTAGAATAGGTTTTGTTTTTTGTTTGTTTTTTTAATAGGGTCAGGAATCATTCAATTTAGGATATAATCAATGATAATTTTTAAAATATTGTAGATAATGGATAATTATAATTTGGGGTTGTTATTCACTGTATGCAAAAATATGATTAGCTTTCCCATGAAGGGTTTAGCTCTGCAACACTATTTTTTTTTATTCATAGCTAATTCATACTCTATTAATAGCACTTGTTTCTATTCGAACTCACCGACACGTGATTACTTCACGCACGTGTTAAACGTTTTACAGAATGCAATACTAACCGAAATAAAATTTATCATATATGTATATTTAAAACAATGAATTTATAATCTACAACGCCTACTGCCGGATGTATTCGCAGTTAAAGAGGGATATATGAAAAATAATATATAAATACCATTCACTAATAAAATAATAACAGCAAATACTTAGCGTAATGTCTAAATAACTTGAATACAATATTCTTAAATATATAAAAAATCCGAAAAATTTAAAGCAAATTAAATTTGGCGCCCTTTGGCCGCGCACAACTTGGTTGACAGGAGCTGCGTCTGGGCAGCAGCATTCGGATAGATCTGCTCAGTTACGATTGGACCCTGGCCGAGTGAGGTTTACATCAAATAAAGCACGCATAGCAAAATGCAAGTGTTTTAATTAACCACTACAAGAAAAGTATATATAAAGTGCAATACTCTCCGAATTGCTCTGCAATTAAGGGAGAGTTAAAATGAGTCGTTGGCTTTGGTTGGCCCTTTTCCTGCTGCTGCCATTGGCAAATACAACACGTAAGTTGCTCCAAATTCGGTTTGGAAAAATCCATGGAAATTCCGATACTATGTGTGAATCGGATGCTGTATCTCCGAGCTGGCCAGCTGTCAAAGAGGCTGCGCCCAGCGAAAGAGCGAGAGAGCATGCGAGAGCGAAAGCTCGGCGTCTGCGCATTCCCTTGTTTTGGGAAATTTCTAACTATGTTTGGGATATTTTCTTTTGTTTGGGCATTTTCTATTGAGCAGCACCTGTTAGCTTCGAGGCGAACCCGGACACGAAACGTCTCTATGATGATTTATTGAGCAATTACAATCGCCTGATTCGGCCTGTGGTAAATAATACGGAGACACTTACCGTCTGGCTGGGTCTCAAGCTGTCGCAGCTAATCGAGGTCAATCTGAAGAATCAGGTGATGACCACCAATTTGTGGGTCAAGCAGGTGGGTGAACACTTAACCTAAACTAAATTTCAAGAGATTCATTATTATGATTGGCTCTCAGCGCTGGTTCGATTACAAGCTGCGTTGGGATCCGGAGGAATACGGCGGCGTAGAGCAATTGTATGTGCCCTCCGAGCACATATGGGTGCCTGACATTGTGCTCTACAATAACTGGGATGGCAACTACGAAGTATTACAACATTGAAGCAGCTCGTAATCCAGTCCTAACTCAATCCGACTTCCTCGTTAGGTCACCCTCATGACGAAGGCCACGCTGAAATACACAGGGGAGGTGTTTTGGGAGCCGCCAGCTATTTACAAATCATCCTGTGAAATGAACGTTGAGTATTTTCCTTACGATGAGCAAATTTGCTTCATGAAATTCGGCTCATGGACCTACAACGGCGCCCAAGTGGATCTAAAACATTTGGATCAGGTAAGCCAAACCGCATTTCGATTAGGCCACAACCGAAGGATGCAAATTTGCTTTGCGCTCCAATGCACAAAATGCAATTTATGCGGACATAAGCGGAGGGGGCTGTGTCGGAGGGGGGCTGGGGTAGCGAAAATACATGCTACGTAACAAATTGCCGAGTCTGGCTTGGGCACCTGGCTGGCTAAGAGTCATATGTATGTGTGTGTGTCTGTGTGTGCTTTTCATGTACAGGTGCCAGGCAGCAATCTCGTGCAGGTTGGCATCGATTTAAGTGAATTCTACTTGTCTGTGGAGTGGGACATACTCGAGGTGCCGGCCACCAAAAACGAGGAATACTATCCGGACACATTGGAGCCATTTTCAGGTGAGCTGCACAAAAGTTTGTTGCATTTCTTTTTCTCTCTCTTTCTTTTTACTGGTGAGCCATTGTAATATGTAAATTTGACGTCTTCTGCAGATATTACGTTCAAGTTGACCATGCGGCGCAAAACGTTGTTTTATACGGTGAATTTGATTGTGCCCTGCGTGGCATTAACTTTTCTTACCGTTTTGGTCTTTTACCTACCAAGCGATTCGGGCGAAAAGGTAAGAGCACAGCTATTAAGTATGCAAATAGGCCACTGCAAGAGATATACCTTGACCTTTGACGTTGATTGAGATCCCAGCATGTGGCATGTTGTTATTTTTCAGTAAATTTATAGTAGCTATAAATTATGGTAAATTATGGTAGTTTATTGTCTGTTTTATTTAGTTAACATATACATATTTGATTTCACCTACAACTATCTACAAACAATCTACTAAGAACACTTAAACATCTCTCAATATATATATCCTTAAGTTTCTCTATGCACTTTCAAGAATCTATCATTTACTCAACTTCCACTTCGGCTACATTTAACTGTTGAAAGCTGAGCTCTTTAGTTATTTCGCTAATACCAATTGGCTCTAAGAGAAAAACATTCTTAAACGAAAAGTTTGAAAATACACCATAAGAGCTCAACTTACATAATTTCCCCAAGAACTATCTACTTCTTTGCTATCGCTCTACATTTCAATCTAATTTACTATAGAATAAACTAACTAATGGCAATTGCAATATATACTTACATTTACTAAGTACTGTATCCATATTCAAGTCACAGAGTTTCAGGCACTCCAAGCTGACCTATCCAGCCTTCAGTCATGCAGCACACATATATTCACGCGCTATAAACTCACATTCATTTCGCGCTGAATATCATTTGTGCTGTTCCAGAGTAGTGAAATCTCATAACGTAAATTTCATCGAATGCATACATAAGATGATTAAATTGAATCAATATACTTTAAATTGATTTCAATTTAAAAGCGAAAGTTTCCACCACTCCAAAGTTTTCTTTCCTGCATTCGGGTGGCCTGCAATTAAGCGCAGCATTAAATATCTCACACCTCACTCACCTGACACGTAAAACATCGAACACCTACATGCATACATACATGTAAAACGCACCCAATAACACGCACACGCACCGACGTAAACACAGATACACATACACATACACGCACACACATACACACAGAGTAAAGAGTGATGTTTTTTGGTTGTTGTTATATTTGTTACTTGCCTCGTTTGAATCAATCATTTGCTTGGAGTAATAAAGTAGCAATAGTATTTTCTAAATTTAAGCAAAGTCCGAGAATAAATTTATGAAGCTTTGCGGAAGATTAAATGAACAGATTAACGACGTCTTGGGTAGTAATCGAACTCTAAATTATGATCTAAAATGATCTAGACAGAAAATAATAAGAATTATCTAATTTTATCTTTTGTCGAGTTGTTAAAATTATGGATTAGGTAATTATTAATATAAGCCAGCAGGTAATCCATGTTGCTCAGCATTTTGATATTGTTTATATTACATAATTTAAAGAACAGGATATACGTATAGGCTGCCAATCTATTATTTTAAAGCAGTTCTGCTTATTGCTTCAGTTGAAAATATTAAAAATTTGGAAAAATAAAAACAAATATAATTGGTCTGCAGCTAAATTAATTACAATAAGTTTTACCACTTATAAATTTATTTTTATAAACCAAACAAAACGTTGGACAAAATAGCTTGATGAGTATTTTCATTTCATTATTATGGAAACATAATATAATATTTGTGAGGAGCTCCCAGGCATACACATAAGTAGAACGCTTTGCTGTTTGTTGTGTTGATTGTTATTGTTTACAGTATGATTCATTTGTTGGGAAGTGAAGCCATTGAGTGCGTGAGTAAAAAGAGATTGGCTGAGTGCTTTGCCTGATTTCACGTTTGTCATTGAAGAAAAACTGTTGTAATTAATTTACACTTGATGATTTTAATTTAAAATGAAGAACATATGAAAATAATATATATGTTGAAATTCTTTTATTGTTTCACATGGCGTATACGTAATTGATATGTAATTGGCTATAATTGATAATGATTGGTAAAGCGTTTGTCCATGTGTTCGTTTGCGTCTGAGTTTGGTTTTTTATTATTTTTTATTGTCATTGTTGTGGTCGTTATTGTTATAAAAGCAGAAGGCTTTCCAAAGGCATTCTGAGTCAGAAAGAGCCAGATAGTGGGAGAGCGAGAGAGAGAGAAACTGTGTAAACATTTCGTTGACAGGTTACGTTATGCATTTCAATACTCGTGTCGTTGACCGTGTTCTTCTTGCTGTTGGCCGAAATCATTCCGCCCACATCGTTGGCGGTGCCCCTGCTGGGCAAGTATCTGCTCTTTACCATGATACTCGTCTCGCTGTCCGTTTGGACAACGGTCTGTGTGCTCAACATACACTTCAGGTGAGTGCAGCGATTCAGAGATCTGCAGCTAAATTGCACACTCCACTAATGTCTATGCCTCCTGCTGCATTCACAAATTAATGCATTAATCTAAATCAACTAAATTAACTGACAACAGATCCCCTTCGACGCACAACATGTCGCCGCTGTGTCGCAAATTGTTCCTGCACCTCATGCCTAAGCTGATGATGATGCGACGCACTCAGTACACTCTGCCCGACTACGACGACTCCACGCCCAGCAATGGCTACACCAACGAGATCGATGTGCGGTAGGTGAACGCCAGTCCTGTATGCACAGTTCGGCTTTTATTAACCTTTGTTTCGCATTGACTGTGTCTGCGTGTCTATGTTTCTCTTTGTGCTTCTTTGTGTGTGTGTGTGTGTTCTTTTCAGCGACAGCATCAGCGATTTTCCCAGCGAGTTTAAAGACAGCCAGGATGGCGCTTACGATAATGGCATGCAGCACTCAGTGGGTGAGTTTGAATTTGAGTAGAAGTGCCGGAGATAGGGGTTAGCTGGGGGCCGGGGCATGATTGCTAGCAGAGAACATAGCCGGCCGACTGTGTGGAGGGAAATTGTCTGGCCATAAAAAACACAAATATTTTTGCAACACTCGCGGCTAACCGCGACCCAAAAGTCGAAATTGAAATCAAATAAAAATAAGCAAATAATGCAATAAAATGGAAGCGAATATGCTGCCGGGCATTCTCAAGGCTGATAGCGTCGCTTTGCCGTCGCCGGACACTCCTGATGGCTGCGACGATGACGATGATGATGTGATGTTTTGATGGCAAAAAACAAAATAAGTATATGTATATAAAACGCCTATGTGGTTCCACAGAGAAAACGAATGTGGATGGAATGAGTGAGTGTATGTGTGGGGGATAATAAAACAAACCATGTGTGAAAACGGCTTAAGTGAAAAGAACGAATTTCTTATGACCTAAGCGCACAGTAAAAACTAATCGAGGCCCAGGCACGTTATCTTTAAAAATAAACTCTTAGCAAACGCAGCAAACGATTTTCAAGTTGAAATATCTTTAAAAAAATCAGTTAGTATTTCATACTTATATATTACAGTCACAAAAGGAGTACATTTTTTAATTAATTCTAATTATAAATTTACTAAAAAAATATTTTTGTTAATTATTTAAAATATTTCGTGGCAATATTTGTTGGGAAAACTATTATTTTAGAAATTAAAATATATGAGAAATATATTTGAAGAAGCTTAATTTGGACTAAACTGATTGTATTTATAGTATAATATAAAATTAATAATAACCATAAATAAAATATATCATTTATTTATTTAAGTAATCAAATTAAAATATTTCCATTTTCTAGAATTTTTAAACCGTTCAAAATTTGATAAATGTCTTTGAAAAATTAAAAATTTGTATTTACATTAATACTATACAAATTTCAATAAATACATTTATATTCTTTTATTATTTTATCTTATTATTATTTTGTTTTTGTTTAAAAAATGTTTAATATTAGTAAAGTTTTATTTGGACTTTAGCTGTTTAACTATTATCAACGAAAATCTGTTTAAATTTAATTTATTATTTATATTTATTTATTTTTTATTAAAAAAAGTCGTTTTCCATTCCTTTTCGCTATGGACTCAGATGAAGCTTTTCAACAGCTTATGTCAACGCAGAAAAGAATATTCGATTGCAAATTAGACATTCAATTGATTGCTGTGGCCAGTGAATGTTGCAAAATTCACTTAGGTGCTGGAATGCTCGACCAGAAGGAAGCTGAGAATGAAAATAAACTGGCAGCCATAATTCAGTTCGACTGTTGTTGATTGTTGTTGTTGTTGATGTTGGTCTTAAAGTTGAGCGTGCTACAGTTGCCTGCGGGGTTTGCTTTTCGCTTAGGCCATAATATTGTATTTTTCTATGCATGTACATATGACACACGGGCGCACTTATACACACACGCGCGTGCACATATTCAATTGCAGATTTGGAGTTGCCATCCGCCTGGGGGCCATGCAGGAGGCATCTCCATTTATTTATTATTCCAATATTTTATTTCAATTTTTTGCAATTCCATGCGCTCGCCACGGGTCTTGACAGATTCCGACAATGTGATACCACGCAACTTAACACCCGAAGTGCTGCAGGCATTTCGTGCGGTCAGATTTATTGCGCAGCATATCAAGGACGCCGACAAGGATAACGAGGTGGGTAGACGGGTGCACAGAGCACTTACTTACTCCAGCCCAACTTTGCCTTGCCCACTTTTATTGGGCAACACCAAGGACCATCGCAGATTGAAGCCGAGTGTTGAATTCGTTTACGTATTTGGATTCCTATTCGTATTGCTATTCGAATTCGAATTATTATGGCTGTTATTGTTGTTATTGTTTAGGCTGGGCTGTCATTTTTTTGGCGTCTGGCAGAACTTTGCTTTCCTCCGTGCACATTATCCGCCTGCGATTCTCCCTCGTTCCCATTATGGTTTATTGCCAAAAAACTTTGCTTTGAGCACCGCACAGACCCATACCGAGTGCGGAGTGTGGAGCGGCAAGGCTGTGAAATGTGCAACATGGAATTGTAAAATATTAAATCATAACTTTAGATTTTTATTACACTTGAAGTTTATTGAAAGACAGACGCAAACGAGATTTTATGGCTTCAATTGAAACCAATTTATTTATCAGCGCAATACGAGCATTTCTCGCTCTCGTCTATGCTTTACGAGCACTGAAGTAATCCCAAAATTATTAAAAAAGGAATTTCTTCTGGTTGATCGAATAACAGTTCAGTTTTACTTCTGACCTAGTTTTGAGTGCTTGCCATTGCGTAAATGATTGATTTATTTCATTTCACAGATTGTCGAGGACTGGAAATTCTTTTCCATGGTATTGGATCGCTTCTTTCTCTGGCTGTTTACGTGCTCCTGTGTGTTCGGCACTTTCGCCATCATCTGCCAGTCGCCCTCACTCTACGACACACGCGCACCCGTGGACCGTCTCTACAGCGAGATACCACTGCGTAAAAGCAATTTCATGCTGCCGCCGGACATTGTCAGGCAGGTGGTTAATTAGGTGGGGAAAGGTCTTCAAAAGGAGCATAACTCGTGTCATGGGTCCTATTCGAAAAAAAAATTAAGTAATCTGATAAAGTCAACAATAAAGAAAAGAACTTACAGCCAATTGAATTGAAAATTGAAAAAAATTAGCACAGAACCCTTGAAATCTAACGAACAATTATGTCGGCTTTCAAGTATTGCAGCAATATTATAAATCTAAAATAATTACAATAAATTATTAATAATAAATTAATCAATTCATGAATTATCTGTCAAGTGGAAAGCATAGCACAAGTATTCATATTAATAAACGAATCAATTTTTAAATAAACAAAACAATTTGTTATTAAAAATTAAACACTTAAAGGTCTTTTTATTGTTGTTCGTGTGTTTAAATATTTTGTTAATAGGAAATTATTACTTTTTGGAAATACTTGAATTATTATATTTTGGCTATTCTAATTGAATTTGCCTTTGATGTTCGTTTGAATGCCTTTACATGGAAATCGTAGAGCTTGCCATTTATTTCAGACTCTACAATATATGTATGTGCTACCACATTCACTTTAGTTTTATTCAGCTTATCAATAATTATCACGCATACGCCCCATCTCACAAGCATTCATATATCTACAGTCTGCAATGTTTTCCTACGCGTTTCTCTCTGTTTATTTTCAATTAAAAACTCAGTATGCATATAAAGCGTTCGGGCACAATACAGTACAAATTGTGCGAGTTTGATGCCAGGCAGTTATTACGCATACGCCACATTGCCTTTCTCAGTAATTTGCAATATAATTTATTTTGGTTGGGAGCTCCTTGGCTGAACTCTCGCTTCGTTTACCATTCGCCAGTCGCCTTTGTCTCTGTCATTGAAGTTATCCGTCTGGCTGCCGCATTAAATTAGAAAGTTGAAATCTCTTTGGCCTCGCATTCATCAACATGTGCAGCAAGTAAGCCACCCTATCCAGCCATCCAGCCATCCAGCTTGAGCAAAAAAACAAAAGACTTTCACTTCTCCACTGTCAACAGACATCATTTGCGAGTTTCTTGACTGAATACTCTTCCAGATGTCAGCTACACTGATAACCAAGCATATTGCTGTACCTAAAGCCCTAAATACCCTTTGCACTCTGCACACACATATCATTTATCATTAAAAAGTTTTTGGCGAGAGATCTGAAACATAAATTATGAATTGCAATTCAACATAGTTTGAAAGAACATTTCCACCTACTCGCTTGCTCTGCTAATATTTCTTATATATATTTTATTTCTTATATTTCTTTTCTTATATATATTTTTCATGTTCTTCATTATCTTCTGGTGTTTTTTTAAGTATTGTTTAAGTATTGCAGTGTATTTTTGGAGTCCTATTTTTTGCCAGTGCTAATTTAAGCAACGACATTCTTTGTATACACATTATGAACAGGGTATAGTAAATGTTATAAAGATTTGCGTATAGTCTTGCACAACTGCCTCGTTCATATTCTTTGCCCTTTGCTGCGTTTTCCTGTCCTTATTTTATTTTCACTTTAGCTCCTCTTTTTTTGTTGGCAGTTTTAAATTAGAAAAGTTTTCGCCAGATTTTTGTTTTACATTTTTCATATTTTCTACGGGACATGCCCTGCATGTTTGTTGTCCTTGTCGTTTTTGGTGTCAGCGCGTCATATGCGTGCCCCAAAATGATGCCACCTCCCTCTCCTTGCCACTGCTCGCGTCCCTGCCCCTGTCCCTTTCCAGTCTCTGTCCCATCCTCAACTCCATCCACATTTGCAAGCTGAGAGCTGAGCTGAGCTGTGTTGAAAAAAATGCGAGGGATGTCATGTTTATTTCTATTTGTGGCTAAACATGGCGTCTGCTCTGATCCCGCTCACCGCTCTGGACGTGTCCTCCTGCTGGCCGATAATGGCATTTGCATAAGTTGCATAAGTATTGCAAAGTATGCAACACATTTCACTTTGGGCACAAGTTAAAGTTCAGCCAGCACAAAACAATATGCTAATGCGCCGCATGAAGACCATTTTCGGGTCGGCCTAAGCGCTTTTTCATAAGCCCCACTCGAGGACAGCTGGCCGAGCTGTGTTAAGCATCTGTTAAGAGACTTAACTTGTCCAGCACGGACAATTATAAGCTACAGCAATTGTCTTGAACAGCTAATTAGACAACGACAGGCAGCGCAGCGGAAATCAAAGCCATAAAATACGAAAGCTAAAAAAGTATAGAAAAGAGAAGTAAGAAAGTACGGAAATGCTTGGGCCGCTGGACAGGAAATGCAGCAAAGGCAAATCGGACGAGGATGGAGTGAAGCTGGCCAAGAACGATTCGGGTCAACTTGACCAAGTTGGTTCAAGTGCTCATTCGAGAGCAACAAAGCACGTGCGACGGAAAGTTTGGTCCGTTAGCTCACACACCAATAGACACACGCACACGCGCACACACACTTACACATACAGCACATAATCGCACACACACACATCCATCTATTCGCAGTGCAGTCGTGCGCTGCTGTCGCATGTCCTCTGGCCCACTGGCATGATAGGAAAGAAATCCGAAAATTGCTACATTTGACCAAAGACACGTCAATTAGAACGGGATTCCATTTCAATGCATTATAAAGCTGAGGACAAACTAAGGGCTTGACAGGAAGTGTGGGCATGAGAGTGTGAAAGACTTGACTTTGACGTGTCGCTCCACTCACCCACTGCCATTTACCAATTGCCAACAGCCAACGGCCTCCTGCCAGGCCATTTGAGCCAGTTATTTATTTAATTTCAAAGCAATGTTTTGTTTGTGTTTTTGTTGCGGCTCTTTGTATCTGCTTTGTACTACGCTGCAGGCGATTGTGTTACATTTTTGTTTTTCCAAACTTAAGTTGTTGTTATTTTCGGCTGTATTCAGTTCAGTCAGTTAACCCACATGTGTGCCCAGAGGTTTGTATAGGCCCTTGCAAAAGCCAATAAGGGAAATATACAAGAAAAGCAATTAGGACCCTTTAAAAATTTTTAAAATAAACCAACATATATTTTTCGTTTAATATTACTTTGTTAATTAATATAGAAGTGTGCAGAAATAATATAACATAAACTTGGTTAAATTTTGTTGCCTGTTTTTTTTTTTTTTTTTTTTTTAAATTTGTTATACAGTTATTATTAATAGAGTCATTCGCTTAAAAAATCCTGCACAATATTACTTTGAAGTGCCAGGGTCAGGTTAAATAGTTAAGTCAATTCGGGTTGGCTTTAGCTCTAAAGTTCATTTCAAAAGAACAAACAAATCAACAACTGCACACATACACGTGCAGGCCTGTCTCTGCATGTGTGTATTTGTCTAGGCGTTCGGTGTGTGTATTTGTGCAATGATAAATTACAAAATTGCTGCCTATGGCAAAGTGAGTTGGCCCAGGCGGCCGCAAAAGCCATTTTGTTGTTATTAAGTTTGCCTTTTGCCATTTTTCTGCAACACACACACACACGCACATATACACAAAGACGGCTACCATGTGTGTGTGTGCGTGTGCCTTTGAGGCTCGACAGTTGTACTGCGTGAAATTAATGATGCGCCGCTTTTCTTGGTTTTGTGTTTGTCGTTGTTGTTGCTGTTGTTGTTGTTGTCTGCGTGGTTTCTTTATATATATTTTTTTTTTTGTTTATTTGTTGTTGGTGTTGCTGGATTCCGAGTTGCAACAGCGACAGAGGCCAAGATGTCCACAAAATGTAGAGGCTAAAGACGCTTTTATTAATAGTCCTGCTACGTGGTCACGATTAACTGCCATTTTACGCACTCGCACTCGTAGTGGCAATCGCCCTCTAGTCCAACGGCTCCGATGGGCGGGCGGTCTTAGCCTTTTTGAAAGCTTTTTGCCGTTGCGTAAGTCAAAAAGTCTTTTCCATGTGTATCTGGTATTGCAAGCGTCTGTTTGTGTGTGTGTGTGTGTGTGTAGTGTGTGTAAGCTGCGTGGGATTTGGACACGACTTTACTTAACTTCATAAAATTCTATTAAAACCAAAGTCATGGCTTAAGTCACGCCCCTCTTTGCATGCAGCATGCCAATAGCTGCAAGCTGCTATGATCTGCAATTGACAACGATTTGAACCACTTTTAGTTAACAAATTATGCATTAGGATAAATATATTAATAAAGGGATCTCGAATCAAGTCGAAAATAATAATTATACCCTGAACCCATTGGAAATGGGAAACCAGGGTATAATGGTTTTGTGAAAAAGTATGTAACGGGCAGAAGGAGGCGTGGCAGACCCCACAAAGTATATATATTCTTGATCAGCGTGACGAGCTGAGTCGATATACCCCTGTCCGTCTGTCCGTCCGTCCGTCCGTATGAGTGCGTCGATCTCAGAAGTTATAAGAGCTAGAGAGCTGAAATTTGGCATGCATACTCGTGTACCATACGCAGTACGAGTTTGCTTTATTTTTTCGATAAATCGTCCGATAACTTTTTTATCGAGAATAATCGAAAAATTGATTTTGTTTTTTTTAGCCTAATTTGAGCACTTTTAGACTTGGAGTCTTCAAATTTGCGTTGTATATAAAGTTAATCGATACAAAGATTTTGTGATTTACAGATTTTGGATACCACGCCCCTTCCTCCCCCAAATTGTAAAAAACGCATTTCAAGTACTAGAGACTTGTGCTTTGGAATGTACACACATATTAACCTTATGATTACACTCTGAAAGTTTCATTGAGATCGTATGTCTACAAAAGAAGTTATTCAACAAATAAATTCTCATAATATTGCCCACACTGCAGCGCAGCCCAAGCGCAGTCGCTGCTTACTGCGCAGTTAGCAGAGCGCAGGCTTATGCGTGCGTGTGGATGCATGTGTATGTATGTGTGCATAAAAGAGGTGCAGTATAATTAGAATATCAGCTTAGAGGGTTCAGGGTATCTCCTAGTCGAGCAGTCTCGACTGGAGCCTTCTTACTTGTTATACCCTGAACCCATTGAAAATGGGAAATCAGAGTATAATGGTTTTGTGAAAAGTATGTAACAGGCAGAAGGAATCATCGCAGACCCCATAAAGTATATATATTCTTGATCAGGACGACGAGCTGAGTCGATATAGCCCTGTCCGTCTGTCCGTCCGTCCGTCCGTCCGTCCGTCCGTCCGTCCGTCCGTATGAGCAAAAGGATCTCAGAAGATATAAGAGCTAGAGAGCTGAAATTTGGCAAGCATACTCGTGTATACCATAGGCAGTACAAGTTTGCTTTATTTTTTCGATAACTCATCCGATAACTTTTTTATCGAGAATAATCGAAAAATCGACAATGTTTTTTCAGCTTATTTTGAACACTTTTAGACCTGGAGACTTCAAATTTGCGTTGTATATAAAGTTAATGGATACAAAGATTTTGTAATTTACAGATTTTGGATACCACGCCCCCTTCGCCCCCAATTTGTAAAAAACGCATTTCAAGTACTAGAGACTTGTGCTTTGAAATGTACACACATTTAAGCCATATGATTACGCTCTAAAAGTTTCATTAAGATCGTATGTCTACAAAAGAAATTATTCAACAAATAAATTCTCGTTATATTGCCCACACTGCAGTGCAGCCCAAGCGCAGCCGCTGCTAGCTGCGCAGTTTGCAAAGCGCGTGCTTATACGTGCATGTGTATGTATGTGTGCATAAAAGAAGTCCAGAATGATTAGAATATCAGTTTGGAGGGTTCAGGGTATCTCCTAGTCGAGCAGTCTCGACTGGAGCCTTCTTACTTGTTTTAATCAATATTTTTGTGAAAGTCTTCAAAATAACGTACAGTATATACATTCTTTTCAGTTCAGTAGGCATATAAAATATATTTTGCAAATGCATTTCTATTAGCATCTAATTAATTTAAGTGAAAGTTATTAAATATGATAAGCTAGAGAAATATTCTTCTCTATGATTTAAGAGTCAGCTGATATTTCGATATATTCTAAAAATGTGTTAAGAATTGACGAATACAAAAATTTTTTTTATTATTTTCTGCAAAGTTTGAAAAGGTACATATTGGACTATAAAAATTTTATTTGACAGCGACCATTTTTAATTGGAAAACTGTTGCTTATTTCATGTATTTCATGCACTATAAGAAATATAAATTTATATAAATATATAAATGACAAATTCGATAACAAGTATGTGTTGACAGGAAACACTTCTACTTATATACTTCTTATATATTCAATATTAATTGTTGTTTATTATTTAAAATTCGAGTCAATTATATCTAACATAACAAGCTTAAATTACTTTCAGCCCATGCAAGGCTCGTATTTGTTCTGTTCATGATTATGCTTGTTTCTGAGATGTTTATTACAAAGAGTTATGTTTCTCATATAATGCGTGGGTTATCCGATCTCTTTATGTAGTCTTATTTATGTTAAGTGTGCTTGCTTGAGTACGGACTATCGCTCATTTCGTAGCAATAACGATGCGAACGAACATGTCTTAGGCATCTGAGCGTACTTGACATGCCAAAATTATATGCACTCAAAATGTGAGTGCACAAATCCAATAAAAATAGTTTCATATATTCTTAACTGAGCACATTTCACTCTCTCTCTCTCTCTCTCTCATGTCTTAGGTGCTGCTTACTGTGCATGCAGGAGCCGGCAGTATTCAACGTTCGTGTTATTTCATAATGCTAGTCGGCATGATATTTCATGAGGTGGAACTTAAAGTGTGGCATGATTGAAGAGCGCCGCCTTGCGTTACATTGCAGCTTGTCTGTTCTCATCGCTGTCGCTCCTCGTCGCTCGTCCTTTTGCGCAATCACAGCCAACTGCTTTTAATAACATTTTTCACTGGTTTTCTTTTTATTTCTGTTTGTTTTCTTTTTTTTCCTTTCTCTTACTTCTGTTCTTTTTGTTTTTTGTCTTTGCTTGCTTAAGTGGCGCGCGCTGTCAAGTGCCCGGCCATAGCAGTAGCCACGCCCACAAAGCATCACCTCCCACAGCATACAGGCAGCGTTTTACATGACATTTTAAATTTACGATTTACATTAAATGGCGCAATGCGAGCGCAAAAACAACGACAGCTGTAAAATGAAATTGCTCAGCTCTCTCTCTCTCTCTCTCTCTCTCGCTTTCTCTCCCGAGAGGCCCAGCGAAAGAATCGGTATGTTGTCTGCTGTCCGGGTGTGGGTCTTGGTGGTGGTCTGGGCCAGACCGTGGCCCTGGGTCCAAGGCGCTCCGTTTGTCCTCGGAAATTCGGTTAAAAACCAATTTCGTGTATGTAAAATATATCAACTATGTATTTAAGTGGCTGTTGTGATATCTCCTACTTGTCGACGCTTGTCAAGAATAAATGCCTTTTGGCTGCACTGCACTTTTCCCCATTAGGGTGTGTGGAGGGGCTGTGCCCAGGGGCGTGCCAGTGACTGGGGTAAAGGTAAACACAACATCATTGAGTGTAATCTAATCGTGCACATTTGGCTCCCTGTATATAAGCCACATTTTATTAGCCAGGACCCCCTGAAGGCGAATGTGATTTCACTAAATGTAAATAATCATATAAATAGCATACTTAACGTTGATAGATGAAAACCCCACGGGACTAGGGTTGCTAATGAGCTAAACAAGGGTTGGCTAAACTACAATGGCTTAAATAGCAGATGCTCCACATCGAGCAAGACGAAAATAGAATATCTACATACTTTAATATTACATAGTTTTAGATTAGCTATTTGTGCTCCGCTGCTGAACATCCCATACTCGTATCACATACATTTTGCAAAAGTTTATACAAGTTTTTGAAACTCTTCAAATATGCATGGTGTAAAGAAACTGTTCATGTGCATGAGACTAATATTTATGGAACAAGTTTAAGTTCTCAACTAAAATCATTTTATTAAGAGCTATGTTTACTTAAATAGCATTGATTTTATGTGCACAAATATAAACTGGAGAGCACTTTGCCGAAGCTACTCGAGGTAACATTACTATTTCTTATACCTAAATATTTTTTTTAAGCCTCTATGCATTTCTTCTCACTATGTCCTCTAAGTTTTTCGTCTAAGTATTTCCTACAAATATTTCTTCTAAGTATTTCTTCTAAATGCTTTCTCCACGTATTTCTTCCAAGTCTTTCCCCTATGTATTTTCTCCAAATATTTCTTCTAAGCTTTTCGTTTCCTCCAAGTCTCTCCACGAAGTATTTCTTCTATTTTCTATTTCTATATCCTCTATGTCTTCAATGCTTAGCTGAACGATCAGACACTTCACTTCAGTTTACTGCACTGTACTACTGATCCCCACTAGCCCTGGGTGACTGAAGGAGTGCTACAGCTGCCCCTCTTTATATAGGGCGACCTTCACTCAATCATTAAGTCGCTCTCAAATGTTGAGCCCGACGCTAGGTAGACGACCTTGCAATCGAGAATTAAATGACCAATGGGAACACTCTCTGCTGCTGCAGCTAGAATGCTGCTTCGTTTTACTCAAATATGAATATCAAATGAATACCACTGCATACACATAGACAAACAAAATGATCTGCGGTGTTTCTTCGTACCTTGATTGTGTTAGGCAGACAGACTGAGACAGACGGAGAGTCAGACTGTGAGAAAGGGAGACAGACAGAGAGTCAGATATGCAGGCAAACACCATCACTATAGTCTCCTTACTTATTTTCTTTAATTTATCTCAGTGAAGCCCACGCCAAA
This sequence comes from Drosophila arizonae, assembly GCF_054131065.1. NCBI lineage: Eukaryota > Metazoa > Arthropoda > Insecta > Diptera > Drosophilidae > Drosophila > Drosophila arizonae. The sequence continues at coordinate 14,066,643 of NC_142922.1, read as the reverse complement.
TTGGTAAAAATATTCTATCAAATCATATTGACCTTAAGGGAGCTATAAAATAAATGTCTATCAAGGCAGCGCATGAGTCGAATCAAATGTAATTTTTATTTTAAACTAAAATAAATTGTTTAGAGTTTATATTTTTTATTATGATTATAATGATTATTGTTAATATATTTTACAACTGCTTAAGCTAGTGCAAATTCATTCTTGTGCTTGTTATATTCACTCTACTTATTTGCAGATTTGATAACATTTTTGTTTTCACTTCATGTTTTCTTTTTGATATTCTGCCACATCGCATATAAAATAGGCGAAAACGGGGCAAATCCGCACCTGCCACTAATTAAAGTTGCGCATCATCTGATGAGTCTTGATGACGTGCGCCCAAAATGTTGGCAGTTAAACAAATAGTTGTTTCGAGTTGTTTTTGCTTATGTTGTAGTTGCTGCTGTTGTTGTTGTGTTCTCTGCTGCTAGTTATGTTCTGAAAAGAAATGAAGCACTCGAAGCACTGGGAGCGAGACACCTATCCGCACACTTGACGTGTATTTCCGCTTCCGTTATGCGAAAAGTTGAGCGAGCTTTGAGCCAACTTCCAAGCTGTTGGCAAAAAGAAAAAAAAAAAAAAAAAAAAGAAAAAAAGTTTCACGCTTAGCATTTGCACCGCGCAAAGCTGAAAAGTTTGCTCCAAAAAACTTACACATGCACACATACGAGCTCAGGTAAATACTCTCACACCTGCGCATATACAGATTGGCAGACACCTGGCCAGGCGCTACTTTCCCTCACACATACACACACACACATACACAGATGCTGATTAGCGTGGGCTGTGATTAAGGAAGGTTACGGCTACGTGGCAAAGGCTTGCTTGTCTAAGCTTAATTAAATTTAACAACTGCTTAATTGCAGCTCTGTCAAGGCACGCAGTGGGAGTGGCCAAGCTCCCAGGTCCCAGGTACGTAAATGCTGCTGTGTCTGCTATTGCTATTAATAATTTTGACCAGAACGCTAATGAGCCAACCACGAATGAGCCTTAGCTTCGACCTGGCACCAGAACTTGGCCACATCCAAGTTTTTCAATTTTGATATAGTTAAGGCATATTATATAAAGACAGCCTAATAGCGTTCCTATGAAGTTTGCTCTACTTTGGTTATCGTCTTCTTAATAATCAATTAGTATTTATGATAAATACTTTTGTATTTCTGCCATGTTGGCCAACGAGAAGTATAATTGGAATAAAAGGAAGTCAAAGGACTTTATTAATGTCTACGATGAATACAAACTCCTCTCTGTATAAACAAGTAAGAATACTCTAGCCGACACTATGAAATCTACGAAGGCTACGAAATCTCCTGAACCCTACGAGGAACCTATATATGAATAATTCTTCGTGTCTTTCTGCTCACATAAGAAACACACACTCATACACACATAAGTACGCACGCCTAAACACGCATGGACTAACTTCGTGAAACTTTCAGATCGTGTTTATAACATTAAAATGCATGCATCTGCCAAAGCACAAGTCTCTAGTATTTGAAATATGCCTTTTACAAATTTAAGGGTGAGTCAATTATAATAAAAAACCGAAATTCTTTAAACATATATAAATCCACAAAAATGTAGTTAAGGTAGCTACATGACGAAAGGTGAATGCTACGGGACTCGATGGAAGGTGGAATATTGATCAGAATTTACTCGCTAAATAAAAGGCATAGCCTTATGAATCGTGTGATTAACTGGCTCAATTGCTCTAGTGAATGTAACAAAAACAATACTTGAATTTGGAAAGCTGCCTGACAAAAGCTGAATTCTACGAGACTCTGCATGGCAAAAGCTGAATGCTACAAGACTCGATGTAAGGCGCATCAACGGCAAAGACAGAATAATATGAGTTCATTGTTTATGATATAGAAAACATATCATGATTCACTGATATATAAATGCTGTTGAATTAGATCTAGAGAATTATTTGATCATAATTGAATTCTCAGAAACTGCGTGACAGAAGCTGAATGACATGTCACTCGATGAGTGGTACGTCTACAACTTGTAGATGTTACAACTTGGGAAAATATTGATAAGAATTTATTTATTCGCTAAATAAAAGGCATAGCCTTATGAAACATGTGCTTAACTGGCTCAACTGTTTTAGTGAATATCACAAAAACAATACTTGAATTAGGGTAGCTGCCTGACAAAAGCTGAATGCTACGAGACTCTGCATGACAAAAGCTGAATGCTACAAGGCTCGATGTAAGGCACATCAATATCAAAGACTGAATAATAGAGTTCATTGTTCATGAAATAGAAAACATATTCATGATTCACTGATATATAAATGCTGTTGGATTAGATATTCTAGAGAATTTTTTGATCATAATTGAATTCTCAGAAACTGCGTGACAGAAGCTGAATGACATGACACTCGATGGTACATCTACAACTTGTAGATGTTACAACTTGTGAAAATATTGATAAGAATTTATTCGGTAAATAAAAGGCATAGCCTTATGAAACGTATGATTAACTGGCTCAACTGCTCTAGTGAATGTAACAAAAACAATACTTGAATTAGGTTGGCTGCCTGACAAAAGCTGAATGCTACGAGACTCTGCATGACAAAAGCTGAATGCTACAAGGCTCGATGTGAGGTACATCAATATCAAAGACTGAATAATATGAGTTCATTGTTCATGAAATAGAAAACATATTCATGATTCACTGATATATAAATGGTGTTAGATTAGATCTTCTAGAGAATTTTGGATCATAATTGAATGCTCAGAGACTGCATGACAGAAGCTGAATGATATGACACTCGATGGATGGTCTATTTATCGATTTCGATAACTTGTTAACGATTTCGATAACTTTTTATCGATTTCGATAACTTGTTATCGATTTCGATAACTACTTGTCGATTTTTATGACTATTTATCGATTCCGATAACTTTTTATCGATTTCGATAGCTGTTCATCGATTTCGATAACTATTTATCGATTTCGATAACTTGTTATCGGGTTCGATAACTTTTTATCGGTTTCGATACCTATTTATCGATTTCTATGACTACTTTATCGATTTAGATAACTATTGATCGATTTCGATAACTATTTATCGATTTCGATAACTATTTATCGATTTCGATAACTATTTATCGATTTTTATAGCTTGTTATCGATTTCGATAACTTTTATCAGTTTCGATAACTATTTATCGACCGCTATGGAACAAGTGGAAGTTTTGATCACATTTGCTTGAAGTTGAGTTAAGGCAGCTGCATAACAAAACATTCATGACTCACTGATATATGAATGCTGTCAGATTAGATCTTCTAGAGAATTTATAACAGAAGCTAAATGCTCAGACACTGCATGACAGAAGCTGATATGACACTCGATGGATGGTACATCTACAACTTGTAGATGTTACAACTTGTGGGCTTATTAAACATATGATTAACTGGCTCAACTGTTCTAGTGAATGTAACAAAAAGAATACTTGAATTAGGGCAGCTGCATGACAAAAGCTAAGCGCTACGAGACTCTGCATGACAAAAGCTGAATGCTACAGACTCGATGTAAGGTGCATCAATGTCAGACTGAATAATATGAATCCATTGTTCGGTTTCGATGACTATTTATCGATTTCAATAACTAATTATCGGCGCTCTTCTATCTTGCATGCTTCTAGATTTGAATGTTCGACGACTCAAATTAGCCCCCTTGCGTTTTCGTGGCATTGTTGTCTGCTAATCAAATATAAATTAATCAAGTTGAAAAACTGTTTGGTGATCAACAGTAACGTATAACATAATATTGTTTTCGATTCCTCATTATTTGCCTTACCTTTTATACTAATAAAACACGTATTAATAAAATGAATATTTTTTTTACATGAGACCATGACCGAAAAATGTCACTGTTATCAAGCCTACTGAGTAAATTCTCAATGACAATGCAAAGATCCTCTATAGCAATAGAGAAAATAACGTATTTTCAAGTATTCGTCAATTTTGCAGTATTTTAAAGATGTATTTTGCTATTCGGGGCGGAGACATCCAACAAATCAAAAACAATGTAAATTGGTCCAGCAGATCTCGAGTGCTTGCACAACCCCGTCTTTGTTTTATATATATAGATTAGTTAGTATAAATTGTATTGAGCATTCCCGTTCTTCATTTCTATTTCGATTGGGCACTGTGGCCAAGCCCCCTCGATGAAAGTTCTTTGTGCCTTTAATTTTCAATGGCAACAACATTCAGCTCCTAGCACCCCTCAATGGCAGAGGCTATTAATTTCGCGTCAATTAAAAATTAAGCCAATTATTTGTGCCGTGCCGGGGAGCCATGCCAAACTTGCTACAAGCCTTGGCCTTGGGCAGATCTGGCTCTGGTTCTGGTAGCGCCTCTGGCTCTGGCTTTGGGGCCCTGTGCATTCGTAGTCCATTAGGGCTTCATTTGTTTTTAATGTTGTAACCTTTTGGCGAAAATAAAAACCAAATTTCTAAGTTGGCACTTTCACGGCTCGGTCGCCGGGGCGACGCTGCGCAGTGCGCACGGACGACAAACGACGGACGACAGACGACAGACGACGGGCTACAGTTTTTGGGTTCCGCTTTGGGTTCGGACCACCCACCGTTTATTGGCTAATTTAATTTGCGTGTCTTGCGTTTGGGCAATTAATCAGCAAAAACAGCTGTCCGCCGCTTTAACCCTTTTGCAGTAAGCCAGCCAGCCAGACAGGCAGCCAGGCAGCCTGGAAGGCCTTACGTGTTTACGAGTATACCCTCGATGCGCAGGCCATGTAAATGGTGCGTGGGGTCTGTGTTGGTGGGTCAAAATTAAACAGTTGAACGAGTCCTGAGCTTATAGATTACGAGATCAAGCAGTTCTGGTTAGGTTTTAAGCTCCAATGTAATCCAATCGCCACTGAAAATCAATTACAAAGTTAATTATTGTAGTACTACGAGGCGTCCCATTATTGACCCAGTGATATATATTTCATATATATATATAGATTGGTAGACTTTATTGGAATTGAGTTAAAACTTAATGATTATAATAAGTAATGTTTGTACACTTCTTATTATTTAAGTTAAATTTAGACATAATTTTGCGTTTACTTAATATAAATAAATTGAAAGCATATCAACAAGGCAATGCGATTAGTAAATAAGCAATATATGTATATGCATATTAAATTTTAAAAAAAATAATATGTCAATAATGTTACATACACGTTAAGAAAAAATTATATATAAAAATAAAAAATATATAAATGTATAAATATGTTTATAATATATATAATATATATTTATAATTCATCTTATAAATTATAAATATAGCAAAAAACTATTACAATTTAATTTTAACCCACTGCAATTCCACTCATATATTAATCAAATAAAAATTCAAATAAAATTGTACAATTACAAAAATAATTAATAAACTTAGCATTTTATTAAATTTTATAGTTACATTTTTGGTACTCAATTTTATTCGCCGGCAAGTCACTTGTTATGCTCTTTGCATTGTGAAATCCTTGTCATCCTAGTGCTTATTAAATTACTAGCAGTGCGCTGTTGCTCGCCTCTCTCAAGGCGTTTGCCACGCCCATCAATCGCCAACGTGCACTTGATGCGCCTTTTAATTGCATTTTCCAGGCGCTCGCAAATGCAACTCAAGTGGCTGTCGTCTGCCTTTTACCTTTGTTGCCCTTTAATAGCAGCCTTTACACCCGCCGTACTCCATCTGCAGTTGCTGTTGCTGTTGCTGATGCTACAATTGCTTCTGCTTCTGCCTCTGCATTCTGCCTCTTCCTCTGCTTCTGCCTTCTTCCTCAGATTCATCTTGGCCCTCCCCAAGGACATGCCCAGCATCCATTTGATGGTGCCGTGAAACTTCATTTGTTCGCTCGAGTTGAAATTAATGCAGTCATTTGTAATGAGTTTGCCTTTTTGCAAGGCTGCCATTTCTTGGGCTCGGCTGTCAGCGCAATTGCAATTTATTGTTGCATTCTTTCAGCCGCTGCGCGCACTGATTCCTCTCGCTCTGACTGGTCTGCCCTGGCCAAATATTTGACATTATTATGATAATTTATTTCACTTAGCCTGCCACTAATTATGTGTTGAGAGCGCCTCTGTGTGTGTGTGTGTACTTGTGCACAGGGATTATCAGGATTCTGAATATTTTATTCGAGTATCCTGAATCAAATTATGCCAAGCAACGTCGTCCATTAAGTAAACACTCACTTTGTAGTCCAGTCAATGCCATTTCTGATCCAGCAGCTGCCTTTCGACATAAATTTATCAGCGCCTTGGGAGCCCCGATTCCCAAAATAAATTCATCTAACAAAATTTCCAGCTTACAATTTAAGTTCATAAATAAAGTAAAATTGACCTCAAAGGCAAATCTATTCAATTCTTCCCTTTTTGTATTATATAAGAATGTATTTACACTTGTAAAGGATATTTCATTTTAAAGGAGCTGCAAAGGACATCGTGGAACTAAATGGATTTAAGGCGAATGCATTTGCTGGAATGTAATCCAATGTCGAGCTTAGATTTGACACCTCGCAGAGACAGCGAAACCCTTTAGGTTGTCAGGCCATAAATTTGTTTTTGTTTGCGCACTGTAAATTTTTAACTAAAGCCACAAAAAACCAACTATAGGAGCGTCAAAATTGAAATAAATTGAATAAAAAAACAACGGAGCATGAAAGATAAAAGTTGAAATAAATAAAAATGCAGAAAATATTACACGCTGCTCCGAAATTGGACTCTTGCGCTATACGGCTTCAAACAAACGCCTTTGCCCCTGTGGATATATATGTATGTGTGTTTGTATGGGAGTCCTGTGATGTAAGCTGAATCCTTTGGTCCTGCTTGCCAGCGCTGTCTAGTGTCTGCCGCCTGCTGCCCCTGCCTGTGTGTGCGTGCATATAAATTAAGTTTAAAAAGTTAGCGCTTCTCTCTTACTTTTTGTATTAGAAATCAAAATAAATGCAGCAGCTAGTTTTTCGTTTCGTCTCATCTCGTTTCATTCCCACTCGCCTCTCTCTTTGTTCTCCAATGGCATTTGATTGCGCAAAGCAGGTGAGATAACTTTCCAGCGTCCGAGAGGACTCTGTAAAAACCTTTCAACTAGCCTTCAGCTGGGGCCCTTTCCGCAACGGCCATCGACTTTCAAATGAAACCTAAACTTGAGCATATCATTCGCATTTCGAAATAGTTTTCCTCTAAATAAAAGCACAGAGCTGACTCTATGTAGTTTAACATGTGTATTCAAAAATACCTGACGTCAAAGGGCATCATTTGTCAAAGTTGGAATCAATGGATTCAAATTGAAATAGTTGATGTGGGCGGTACACACCAGGGATTAGAACACGAGGAAGCTGTCATAAATTTAGATGCAAATAAATTGTTTTCTTGAAGCTTAAATAAAGTCTAAAGAGTCAAATGCTGCAAATGTTGCATTTATCAAATTCAAACAATTACGATACAAGTTGGAAATAAATATTTGAAATAGCTTCTGCTCATGTCTATGTAATAGGCAATTATTTGATGGCGAACATATCTGAGCTTGTGCTGTTAGAGCCCCGAACTGTGTCTTATTTAAACTAAAGTCCATTGAGTCCAGAGCTCTCTAATTAAATTTTACATTTTTCAATGCTGAGAGCTGGTTGACCATTTGCTAATGCTTGCCAAGTGTTGCTAATCCTTTCAGAATAGACGCACACGCACACACATACACATACATACACACTGTCACAGTTACATTTATCGATGGTGTGACCATTAAATCCAAGTTTGCTTTCCAATTAAACCACTTGATTAGGTTCTCTGCACTACGCTCATCCATATGAAGCGTCAGCTTAGGCTGTGGGGAATAGCAGCTGTGGGCGTGGCGCATGGTGCGCTTTGATGTCGACGTCAGCGCTGTGCGTGGAGCATGTTAATTGCGCTTAATCAGGGACAGCATTATCAGTGGACCCGGCACCGGCGTGGGTGTGACGCAGTTAGTGCTTAATTACATATGAGAGACACAGTCAAATGCGCTGACTGGTCAAAAGTGAAAATCTTCAATTGGCTGCCAACGATCCGTGAGAGAGATGACGATGCACTTCAGTGCCAGATGCCAGATGCCACATGCCAGATTTCAATGGCAATTAGTTGGCTAATGAAATCGTAGCTGGCAGTACTGGCCACCTGCACCTGCAAAGTGCACTCCGCTCTAAGAGCTCAATTTGTTTCGCGCTTGGCGCTTTTGACTAACAAATTCCTGTGGCAAATTTAAAAATAACTCAATAAACGTCAGCCCAGCGCCCTCGCAACGCATCTCTCTCGTGTGACAATGACTGGCAAAAGCTGAAGACACTCAACGAGTTATTAGCGTGCGGGGGCGCTATCCTCTATTATGGGCGTGGCAGGCTTCATGTTGTCGTTGCACCCCCGGCCCGCTCAGCTTGTAGTCACCATGACGCGCTACTCTGACTACCAACTCCACCGCTTTTCTATTTACTCCCTCCCCTCGCCGCACCCAGAAGCACCTGCATCGAGCGTCATGCTAAATGGATTTTTAATGTCGTTGGGAAAAATGCAGGAAAATGCGCGTAGCACGCTGCCAAAGGCTCTCGTCACGGCTACCTCTAGGTATGACTCTATATTTATCTACACAGATGCGGTTGTGTTCGAGTTGTGTATGTGTGTGTGTGTGTGTGGGCAATAATAACATTTAAGCGCCTTTGTAGGGAAAAGACAACGATTGGCGATGAGCTCGTGTTCTGCTCACGGAGAGAAATTCAAATTTGATTTTGTATTAAGACTACTTTGCTTTCAAAGCCGATTAATATATTGCAGAAATTCTGATTTGATCATGCAGAGGAGTGTAATTACAGATTATTGGACCATTTTAGGACTATTAATATGGTTTCCTTTACCAGAGTTAAGAGTAAAAAAAAAGTATGGAGTTAAGACGAAATTTTTAAATTAATACGATTAAGCAATTTCGACATACTTTTTGAATATCCAATTCATTTAAGTATGAGACCAGACTGAAAATTTTACTTGGATAAATATTGCAGTTTTGTATTTATATATATTTATTTTTTAATTTATTTATTATTTTCATTACAAAATATATATTTGTTATATATTATACTTTAAAATTACTTTGAATTTAGCTTAAGAAGTCTAGCTAATTTTATTTATTAGCGTACTCCAAGCTTTTAAGTCTCCAAGTGCTTGGTCTATATTTATATTGCTTTCAATTATTTAGCTCTGATGAGTGTACTTCAGATTACGACAATTGCCATAAATGTCAGGGGCAACTCACTCACATCCCTAATTATGGAATGTGTTTTGGCTAGTTGACTAGTGGAACTTGGTGGCAATGGCTGTTTGTCACTGCTCTTGTTGGGTACGTGCAACAATCAAGTGCCAGCTTAATGAGCTATCAAGCTGCAAAATATGCAATTTCAGTACAACAAAGAGCGCGCACACACATACAAACACACATACTGAAGCAGTCACAGAGATGCGGGTGGAGAGCGAGAGCAACACCTCGCTATCGCAGCGCTTTGCTAAATTTTGCGTGTAAGTGACAAGGCCCGCATAAAGGGCATAGCAACTGCAAAATGCTCGTCGAGTGTGGTGCGCAGCGAGTATGTGTGTGTGTGATATGTGTAATTGTATGTGTGTGCTGTGAAAAGTACTCACACTGAGAGACAGACCGACGCCCGACGCTTTTTGTTGCACTCATTAATGAATAAACAACAGCAACAACAATGCAGGCTACGTAATCATCGCTGCCAGCTCAGTGCCATGAAGCGCATAATTATAGCATGGGTAGAGCCTGGTCTACGGCTATGGCCAGGAGGCGTCGCAGGAGGCGGCGGAGCAGACGTCGTGGACAGCGGACGGATGTGATGGCGAACTGGTCTGGTTGCATGCTTACGCCAGAGGCGTAGTTTAATAAAATTGCTAGACTAATTGTGCAAAACATTTAAATAATTATTTTTGGGAAGTCTCCAAGGAAACATGCCAGCCTTGCGACAAAAGATTCCAGCTTGTCCAAAAGAAATAGTAAAAAAAAAACGCTCCAGTTATTGCTTGTTTTCAGTTCTTAATATAAGCTTGAGCATCAGCATGACATTAATTGGGTCTTATTTAATTATAATTGCATTTATCAGTTTATAAACCGAAGAATTCTAAGTACACGAAATGATGGAATGTTTCTTAATCCGAAAATATAAAATAAAAAACTTTGAAATAATGGAAATCATGATAGCATATACATATGTATGTATATATAAGCAATTATATAAGTATATAAATAATTAAATCTACAAGAGTAATATTTATCGAAAAACATGTATATATATTGATCTGAGCGACGCCTTTGCTTGATTTTTCTCTCTGCTCTCTGCCCCTTCTATTCCTCTCTTACTTATCTTGCAGTGTAGAGTGTCCATTCCTTGGAAATTATGGTAACTATAGTTAAGGCGCATTCATTGCTTCGTTTCTTTCGTTTTGTTTTTGTTGGTTTCGGGCGGTTTATGTAATTTTTGTGTTGCACCATAATTTACAATTAAAAACCATGACACTTCAACATAATTAAAATATGAAAACGGTTTTTCCGCCACGCAACAATAAACTGTAATAAAAGTTAATTAGAACGCTTTGCGAAGTAAGAGAAAGGGAATAAAAAACAAACGGAAACAAGTTAAGCATATTCTGCGATACTCTATCAAGAGAATAGAGTATGTATGACTGCATATAGATAAAGAAGAATGATAATGATAATGAAGAATGATAATGGTGCATTGCAAATCACATAGAAATAGTGTTCCAGTGCTGTGATATCCCATTTAATTGCATCTGACAGGATATCAGACGGGTCGCTAATAGCCTCTTTTTAAACTGCACTCTAAACGGTTTAATTAGTCATCTTAGGGACATTGTGGGAGAGGGGTGGGTAAGTATAGAGAGCTGAAACATTGGTAAAGCTTAATGGATTTTTAATCACCAATAACAAATCGTTATATTTGCCGCTTATCGCTGAAAGGAGCAAGGAAGTTGCCATCGACAGTGCGTGTGTGTGTGTGTGTGTTTGTGTGTTGACGTGTCTCTGGGTATGTGTCTGAGCTGTTTATTTGAGTTTATTCTCAAACAATATGCATTAAGTACACATTGATTGAGTAAATGCCCCAAGGACCGAGCTCAGATCCTGGCTGAGAGACCCACAACGACCATCGACCAAACAATGCAGCCAGCGGGGTGTTAAATGGTTTTGTCTTCATGTCAAATTACAGGAAGCATAATTTCAAGCCTGGCTGCGTGCTTTGGTTACCAAAAACCGAAGAAACAACCAAACCAAAAACAATGAAAATAAAAAATGTAAAAAATTGCGAGCATAAAGAAAAAAATAAAATAATAAAACAAAAGGTGTAAAACGCTTGAATTGTGCATTGTGCTTGTATCGCTAAAGGGTTTCGAGCGCTTTGATATTGCAGCTGAATTGTGCTCCCATTTTGCACTTTAAATATTTAAAGCGGCTTGCGAATTCTACTGCACTAACGGCTCGAGCTCAATTTGTAACAAGCTTAGTTGTTGCTACATTTCTGATAGAGTATAGATAAGAAAGTATAGATAAATATATAAAAAAAAAGAAGCACATAGAGCTGGATATTTATTAAGTCAACTTATCAATATTTAAATATGTCTGATTGGTGTAAAATCTTCCGTCCCCAATATCTTCCTACAAATGTCGAATACAGGAGAACAGAGGTATACCTTTGCAGTTACACCTGATCGAGACTAAAATATGTATATGTATAATCCATATCATAGAGTACTCAGGCTATGGCAAGTATTATATATTTCAAATGAAATAAAGAACATTTTAATTAAAGGTTTTGGAATATATATACGTTTATTCGGTAGCATCAGTGTTTGAGCATGAGGTTATTCGACATTTTTACCGCACGGGAAATCTTTAAAGCTATCGTTCAGTGAGACTTGACTATAATTTATTATATTTGGGTTTGTTGAATTGGAATTAATAAAGTACTTAAACTCAATTATATTTCATGTTATGATATTTGTATTTTAATGAAAACTGTTTGGTACTTAAAATGCACTTGTGAAAAATAAGTTTTGGCAGACAGGATATCAAAGCAATTGAGTGGAGAGATCCTTTAGCCGCAGGTGGAGTGCCATTGCCTAAATTATTCACTCCATTTATTTCGCTTGAAATAATGAATTTGTTTATGGCGCTGGTGGAGGCTCCTTTGTGTTGGGTTACTATTAATTAGGCTTATTAAAATTGACGCTGACAGCGCTGTGGTTGTGGTTCGGCGGGCGCTTGAAGGTGCCCCAAATGCATTACTCGGGCTATCAAGGACGCATTAATTAGGGCAATTGCTTGACTCATTTGCATTATGCATGAAACAGGCTGAAAGGATCAACAGCTGCAGCTCATTACAAATGAAAATTAGCACTTAATATTGTTGAATGCATGAGCAACGGCTGCATTCACGGCTGCACCGCCGACAAACCCGAAAATATTGCGGTGATCTGCTGAATGCGGAAATCGTATTCTGTGCCCCGTCCGTCTTCCGTCCAAGCGCTCAAAGCGCTGCAAATGGAAAACGTTAACCCTCTGCGCATAATGAGTCGCTTTTGTGCATGCGGGATGAGACTGATGATTCTGAGGTTTCGATGCGGTTGTGGCGAGCTTAGTTCAGGAAGTGGCACCAAGTCAGGACTTGCCGCTGCTGTGGCTGTTGCTGCGGCTGTGGCTATAGCTGTAGCTGTGCAGCCAAAAAGTTAATTGTAAACATGACCCAGTTTGCTGGCTGCTCAGGCGTTCAGCTGTTCGGCCTCATAGTCTCTCAGACAAGGCCTGGCCGCTTTGTCTGCGAGCGTGTTGAGTGAAGGATGCCGTTCGCTCTATTATGTAGCAGCTGCTGCGCGAAAGGATATTTGTTATGCGCCATTGTGCGGTGGCTTTAGATTATATTCCTCGCCTGCCTCCTGTCACCAAAGTTATTTGGGCTTGCTTTGAGCAATGGCGGCGCCTTTAAATATGCAGAAACCAAAAATGTTTATAATATCTGATGCGCGAAACGCGGCGTCAAAGGATTTCCGGCCAAGGCGCAGCCATATTGTTGCAGTTGCCTGGCGTGCAACAATATCCCAGGCGCCCACAACGTATTACTGTTGCTTGTGGGTGTGGGTGTGTGTGTGTATACATATGTATGTGTGCGTGACCATCGTTGACTCGGCAAGCTGCAGTTCAAGTTAATTGGATTTGGCCAAAGTGCTACCAACATTTCAGCCACTGGCGGCCTTTCGAGTGAGCCAGCTCACCCGTTCAGCTGAAGGCCATTGGGAACTGCAAGTCTATACTATCAAACTGTGGGTAAGGACAAATGTGGGTTAAGCGATTGCCAAAAAGTATATATACGAAATTCATGCATTAAACAGTTATTTGGAAAGCTAAAAGCTCAATTTTTAAATGAGCTCCAACGTCATTTCTCCACCTAGCTATGTTTCTGTACTTACGCTTCTTTATGAGCTGTAAAGCTAAAAACTAGAGTAGAGAGAGTAGAGAATAGAGTAGAAGGCTTCATTTCAAATTCTCTAAGCTTCTCTCATTTGTTATTTGTTAGACCACCGACAATTTCGGAGTCTTATCCCTGATTTGGAATATAATAAACATTCATGCTGCAGTCGATAGTCTGATGAACAAGAAGCGAGCTAAACATACAGCCAGTCACACTCGCCTCTTGTTCATCTGTCAGCCACGTTAACACCTGCGTTACGTGACAAACCTAACGCTCAACATTGCTGGAACATTCCGAAACACACACAAATCGTATACGTAATTTTTAATGCATATTACCGCAAAACGCTGTCATCGCAGCAGGAACAGCAGGCATCACCTGCCAGGATGTCTCTGTTTTCCTTCACAAAATCCTCAGCTTGTATGTGTGTGAGAGTGTGTGTGTCGGTATGTGCACATCACATAAGTCAATTTTCAAGTAGATGTCCAACATGAATGAATAATGTGTAGTGTAGTGTAGGTAGTGTAGCCGACACGCACACATACACACACTCACACACACTTGTACGCAAATATGCTTACCGTTTTAGGGCGTTCAGTTGTGCCAAGGCAGCAACACCAATGAAAGCCGAAACACAAAAGAGGGAAAGAGATGGAAAGAAGGGAAGCCTGAAAATGAAACAGAAAGGAGGGAAAAAGTCAAGTAGAGCAAAGTAAATTTTGCTTGGAGCAGCGAGCAGCCAGCAAGCAGCAGCTGGCAGCAGCTAGCAGCGAGCAGCCACAGCATTCTCACGGAGGGAGCCATACACAGCAATGTCGCAGAAAGTTATGCCATGGCAAAGACGCTGCACACAGGACTACTAGGATATGCATAAAACTATGCTACATTGGCACTAAAACAAACAGCAAAACCGCCGCATGGGGCGTTTCAACTATGTACATGCAAATATGTGTGCCTGCGTGTCTCTATGTACGTGTGTGTGTGTGTGTGTGTGGGACAACGAAGTTGATGTAACATGCCAAGGCGAAGGTAACAATGCCAGGGATGCGCTCAATTGGCTGGAGCTGGGGTCACGACAAAGCAAGTAGCTTCAGTTCTTTGAATTTGTAAACTGGTTCTTCAAACTATGCCTGAGTACTTTTTAAGGATCAATTTATAGATATTTTAAGCACTGTTAAGAAAATTATAAATATTTTATTGAGGAAAAAATGAAATAGAAATAGAATTGAACATGATGCAAAAATGATAGTGGAAAATAAAATAAATTATATATAGTGCAACTCGCATAAATAAGAGATAAATAAGAGTATCATAGTTACTAGATATATCATTTATTTAAATAATATTTCAACAAGCTACTTCTAGTAATTTGTTTTTTCAAGTTTCTGAACTAAGACAGTTATGCAATATCAAATCGAATAATATCAGCTTATCTTGAGAGTTGATATTAATCAAATTATTAAATTAATCAATATAAATAGTTGAAAGTTTTCAAAATGTTGAAATATTTGCAGCACGAATGCAGCCTGAGTTTCAAACGAGGGACACCTGAAATTCCAGGCCTTGTTCTGGCCAACGTTTTGCGCTGCTGCCTAAGTAAATGTTTAAAATATTTGAGCTGCCACTGTCGATGTCGATGCATGCTGGTAAAGTTTTCCGTCCAAAATTATTAAGATAAGTGGCATAAATTATGAGCAGGGCTCCAGCTGGCGCTGGGGCTGGGCCCAGGACCCATAAAAGCCGTTGGCAAGTAATCCATAGAGACGGTTGGGTGGTGTGGCATAGGGTTGATGTTTGATGAGTGAATGACTAACTGCATGACAGTCTGCCCATGAGTGTGTGTGGGTGTCTGTGTGTAGTTGATCACTTTAGGTATTGACAGCGCCGGACTGCATGTCGTATACGTAATGTGTGCGAGTGTGTGTGGCTGAAGGCCAACAGCAGTTAGTTTAATATTTATTTAATTTAATATGCTAATTGGATGTGATCTGCATGTGCGTGCATGTGTGTGAGTGGGTGTGTGTGTGTGTGTGGCAACAACTTTACGAGCGAGCAATTCATAAATAAATGACAGTCACAAAGTTCTGACATGTCACAGAATTCAGTTTAAGTTTCAACTTAACTGGGCCACAGCGACGGCTGCAGTAAATGTCGACAGTTGCTGCACGATTCGTTGGCTCTTATTAATCGTTGCAGAATTTGCCACAAAGACGGAAAATGCTGTCAGCAAAAACTTTGCGCGACAAATTGTTTTTGCGATAAAATTAGACAACTGACACGCGTGCCCTAATCGTGTGGGCTTTGCCGGCGGGGCGTGGCCGGCGAACAGCTAACGGCAGTTTAAAAGGCTGCCAGTCGGCCATCAGTTGCAAAGCAATGTTAATTATATCAAGGCTAGCCAAAGAGCTGGCTGTCAACCTAACTGTTGACCGTTGCAGAAATTGCATTAATACTGTTGAATACAGTGCACGAGGCGATCCGTTCGCTTTGGGGCGCAAAAAATGTACCGTTTTGAAAGCAAATTGAATTTGTCGAGCGACATAAATAAATGGTAAATCAAACCGATTGCACAACTTCTGCAGTCAGCGGGAAATTAAATTGCACGCCAGAAAGTATGCTATGAATTATATGTCCGCAAAAATGTGAAACTCAAAAGCTTGACTCTCGCATAGCAATAAATCGAAATGTACACGAAATATATACATATTTATATGTATATATTGCATATATATGAATACAAACAGGAAATGCACCACTGGGAACAGCCAAAAAATATCATTGCACATGACAGGGTAGAGAGGGCAGCGCTTGGATCGTCGAGACTTTTATAGCCATTTTGTAAGTCACTAAAGATGTTGTGCGAAATGCAAACGGCTTACTTCATAAAGAGTTTCTCTTTTTATAGGAATATGCGCACTAAAGTGTAAACAGAATCAGTAAACGTTCGAGTTATCAAATTTACTCATTTGATATTATATATATAATATATAATAATAATATTTTTCGTATACAAATACTCAAGTAAGATTTAAAGAAACATCATTAGTGATATTATTGCAGCATCTGCACAAATTTAAAATTATGTTAAGCTTTCTCTGTTAACTGTTTTGTTACTGGTAAAAGTCTGATTAAATCTCAGATATATATTTTATTAAGAATAAAAAGTAGATGTTTTTGACTTTTTGGTTGTACTATATATAAAATTATAAATTATATATTTATTTATTGGAGTAAAGTCTACATATTTCTTTATAAAGTCAAAGTTTCTAGCTGAGCGGATATACTCTATTTTGTTATTTTATTGAAATTACTTATTGTAGCTCATGTCGTAACATCTCTATGCTCATTTATTTCATTTCACATTTTATCTAATTCTATTTGAGTATGCAGTGCATTTGTGTTTTCTTATGATGAAGCGGCAGCATATTTATTGCTTGTGAGTTTCATTCCTAACAGTTTCTGTTCATATGACGGTGTGTGTGTTTGTGCACATTTGAAACAGAAATAATATGAATTTAAATTGAAGGCAAGAAGTGAAAATAAAACGATCTGCTGTTCGCTGAACTCGGAAAAGCAGACGGGAAGTTGCAAAAATGACGCACACATGTGGCAAACTGACAAAAGTCAAGCAGCCAGCCAGCCAGGGCCTGTCTTAAGGCAGAGGCGGAGTCCGGGCAGGCACAACAGATTGAACTTGTCAACATGTTGGGAGAGCGGAACCAAGTCGCAACGTCTTTGAATAAATGACTGAATGAATGAATAAGAGT